>NW_026646138.1:0-148232 GCF_949987535.1 Balaenoptera acutorostrata
CGGCATAAACACAGCCGTGAAAAGCAGCTAAACCCCAATATAAAAATAAATTACTTTTCAAAACCCGTGAAACAAAGACAGTGAAAGAGAGAGAAATTCTTCCAAAATTCGTTCAGGGGCTGTGATGCAACCTGGATTGACCATATCTAGACCCACAGCTGATTGAGACATAAGGGTGGACACTCTTGGGGCTGAGAGGTTCGGTGAGGTTGGGTGAGCCAACGCAGACCCTTTCAAGTAATACTGCATGGTACCCATCCCATGGGTCCCAAATCTCCAGGTTCAAGGGCATCTTCCTACGTCGAAAACAGGCATGAGAAACCCAGAAGATGGTACACCGTGTGATCGGGAAAGGTTTCTAAAACGCACCTCATTTCTCATCTCCTTTGCTCGGGTTCGCCATTCCAGCCGATTTACTAGCCATCTCCCTCCTTGGAGAATCAGCACCTTTAACCTCCTGTTCCGTACAGGTTGCAATTTGTCCTGAGGATGAACGGGAAGAGGGGGAACCAATGAGAGACTAGCTCTAGGTGTTGGGACAGGCACAGGTCACTCTATTTTCCCATCAGGAAGAAGAATTAAGCACAAGCTCAGCCTGCCCCCCAGAACCAGAAGAGGGCCTGAAGCAATCCGGCGCTTTTGCGGCCAGCTCCCAAAAAAGCGAGTTGAAAAATGAAGCTCAGGGGCACTGCAATTCACAAACCTGCACAGTTTTAAATGATACCTCTCGTCCACAAATATACTAAGGGAAGGCAACGAAGAGGCTTTGAAAGCAAGGCAGAATTGCAGGAAACAGATTTCAGGAGGTAGATTCGAATCGCCTTGAAAGCACATGAAAAGCGGCAAAACGTGGACAATGATGCCCTTGGCCAAAAAGGGCGTATGCGTTTTTTCCTGAATATATTCAGGAAAAAACGCATACGCCGTTTTTGGCCAACCAAGCAACCTGGAAAGGCCAATCAGCGCTCCAAAGAAGTCTCGCTTCCCAGCGGGCAAAAGGGCCATGCGGAAAAAAGTGTCCAAACCAGAAATGCAGGACCGGCCATGGAGAAATGGGAGCCTTGCTACGCTGATGGGTGGGATGTAAATTGCCAACAGCCACTCTGGAGAAGTGTACGGTGTGTTCTGAAACATCTAAAAAACACAGCTTGGAGAGCATAGGGCACTTCCACTCATGGGCGTATAAATTGGGAAAACTAAAAATCAGCAAGACACAGGCACCCCAAAGTTTAGGGCTGCTCTGTTGACAAGAACCCCCACTTCATTACACCTTAAATATCCTAGGATAGAGAAAAATGGATAAAGAAGTTGGGGTCCTCATGTACAATGGAATATCACTCAGCCATGAAATCCACGTCATAAGGCTAGTAGCAGCACGATGAGTGGATTTAGGTACGAAGATTCTAAGTGAAATAAGTCACACAGAAAAAGACACTTATCATAAGATATCACTTAGAGAGGGAATGTAAAAACCGCTACACTTGAACTGAATTGCAAAACAGAACAGAGTCACACGTTTAGGAAACACACTATGGCTGCTGAACGGGAAAGGTGAGGTGGGGTGATGCATAAAACAAGGGTTTCAAATTAGCTCCGATACCGTTCCATAAACCCAATATGTAAGAGACAAGACCTATTCCTTTTTCAGTGAACTGGACTCAACACCCCCTATTCACCGCACAAGAATATATCTGACTAGTAAGAATCTTCAAACCTATGTATTGATATCTCTCCGTAAGTGAGTCAAGGGGGTGTAAAGCGGCATAAACACAGCCGTGAAAAGCAGCTAAACCCCAATATAAAAATAAATTACTTTTCAAAACCCGTGAAACAAAGACAGTGAAAGAGAGAGAAATTCTTCCAAAATTCGTTCAGGGGCTGTGATGCAACCTGGATTGACCATATCTAGACCCACAGCTGATTGAGACATAAGGGTGGACACTCTTGGGGCTGAGAGGTTCGGTGAGGTTGGGTGAGCCAACGCAGACCCTTTCAAGTAATACTGCATGGTACCCATCCCATGGGTCCCAAATCTCCAGGTTCAAGGGCATCTTCCTACGTCGAAAACAGGCATGAGAAACCCAGAAGATGGTACACCGTGTGATCGGGAAAGGTTTCTAAAACGCACCTCATTTCTCATCTCCTTTGCTCGGGTTCGCCATTCCAGCCGATTTACTAGCCATCTCCCTCCTTGGAGAATCAGCACCTTTAACCTCCTGTTCCGTACAGGTTGCAATTTGTCCTGAGGATGAACGGGAAGAGGGGGAACCAATGAGAGACTAGCTCTAGGTGTTGGGACAGGCACAGGTCACTCTATTTTCCCATCAGGAAGAAGAATTAAGCACAAGCTCAGCCTGCCCCCCAGAACCAGAAGAGGGCCTGAAGCAATCCGGCGCTTTTGCGGCCAGCTCCCAAAAAAGCGAGTTGAAAAATGGAGCTCAGGGGCACTGCAATTCACAAACCTGCACAGTTTTAAATGATACCTCTCGTCCACAAATATACTAAGGGAAGGCAACGAAGAGGCTTTGAAAGCAAGGCAGAATTGCAGGAAACAGATTTCAGGAGGTAGATTCGAATCGCCTTGAAAGCACATGAAAAGCGGCAAAACGTGGACAATGATGCCCTTGGCCAAAAAGGGCGTATGCGTTTTTTCCTGAATATATTCAGGAAAAAACGCATACGCCGTTTTTGGCCAACCAAGCAACCTGGAAAGGCCAATCAGCGCTCCAAAGAAGTCTCGCTTCCCAGCGGGCAAAAGGGCCATGCGGAAAAAAGTGTCCAAACCAGAAATGCAGGACCGGCCATGGAGAAATGGGAGCCTTGCTACGCTGATGGGTGGGATGTAAATTGCCAACAGCCACTCTGGAGAAGTGTACGGTGTGTTCTGAAACATCTAAAAAACACAGCTTGGAGAGCATAGGGCACTTCCACTCATGGGCGTATAAATTGGGAAAACTAAAAATCAGCAAGACACAGGCACCCCAAAGTTTAGGGCTGCTCTGTTGACAAGAACCCCCACTTCATTACACCTTAAATATCCTAGGATAGAGAAAAATGGATAAAGAAGTTGGGGTCCTCATGTACAATGGAATATCACTCAGCCATGAAATCCACGTCATAAGGCTAGTAGCAGCACGATGAGTGGATTTAGGTACGACGATTCTAAGTGAAATAAGTCACACAGAAAAGACACTTATCATAAGATATCACTTAGAGAGGGAATGTAAAAACCGCTACACTTGAACTGAATTGCAAAACAGAACAGAGTCACACGTTTAGGAAACACACTATGGCTGCTGAACGGGAAAGGTGAGGTGGGGTGATGCATAAAACAAGGGTTTCAAATTAGCTCCGATACCGTTCCATAAACCCAATATGTAAGAGACAAGACCTATTCCTTTTTCAGTGAACTGGACTCAACACCCCCTATTCACCGCACAAGAATATATCTGACTAGTAAGAATCTTCAAACCTATGTATTGATATCTCTCCGTAAGTGAGTCAAGGGGGTGTAAAGCGGCATAAACACAGCCGTGAAAAGCAGCTAAACCCCATTATAAAAATAAATTACTTTTCAAAACCCGTGAAACAAAGACAGTGAAAGAGAGAGAAATTCTTACAAAATTCGTTCAGGGGCTGTGATGCAACCTGGATTGACCATATCTAGACCCACAGCTGATTGAGACATAAGGGTGGACACTCTTGGGGCTGAGAGGTTCGGTGAGGTTGGGTGAGCCAACGCAGACCCTTTCAAGTAATACTGCATGGTACCCATCCCATGGGTCCCAAATCTCCAGGTTCAAGGGCATCTTCCTACGTCGAAAACAGGCATGAGAAACCCAGAAGATTGTACACCGTGTGATCGGGAAAGGTTTCTAAAACGCACCTCATTTCTCATCTCCTTTGCTCGGGTTCGCCATTCCAGCCGATTTACTAGCCATCTCCCTCCTTGGAGAATCAGCACCTTTAACCTCCTGTTCCGTACAGGTTGCAATTTGTCCTGAGGATGAAGGGGAAGAGGGGGAACCAATGAGAGACTAGCTCTAGGTGTTGGGACAGGCACAGGTCACTCTATTTTCCCATCAGGAAGAAGAATTAAGCACAAGCTCAGCCTGCCCCCCAGAACCAGAAGAGGGCCTGAAGCAATCTTGCGCTTTGGCGGCCATCTCCCAAAAAAGCAAGTTGAAAAATGGAGCTCAGGGGCACTGCAATTCACAAACCTGCAGAGTTTTAAATGATACCTCTCGTCCACAAATATATTAAGGGAAGGCAACGAAGAGGCTTTGAAAGCAAGGCAGAATTGCAGGAAACAGATTTCAGGAGGTAGATTCGAATCGCCTTGAAAGCACATGAAAAGCGGCAAAACGTGGACAATGATGCCCTTGGCCAAAAAGGGCGTATGCGTTTTTTCCTGAATATATTCAGGAAAAAACGCATACGCCCTTTTTGGCCAACCAAGCAACCTGGAAAGGCCAATCAGCGCTCCAAAGAAGTCTCGCTTCCCAGCGGGCAAAAGGGCCATGCGGAAAAAAGTGTCCAAACCAGAAATGCAGGACCGGCCATGGAGAAATGGGAGCCTTGCTACGCTGATGGGTGGGATGTAAATTGCCAACAGCCACTCTGGAGAAGTGTACGGTGTGTTCTGAAACATCTAAAAAACACAGCTTGGAGAGCATAGGGCACTTCCACTCATGGGCGTATAAATTGGGAAAACTAAAAATCAGCAAGACACAGGCACCCCAAAGTTTAGGGCTGCTCTGTTGACAAGAACCCCCACTTCATTACACCTTAAGTATCCTAGGAAAGAGAAAAATGGATAAAGAAGTTGGGGTCCTCATGTACAATGGAATATCACTCAGCCATGAAATCCACGTCATAAGGCTAGTAGCAGCACGATGAGTGGATTTAGGTACGACGATTCTAAGTGAAATAAGTCACACAGAAAAGACACTTATCATAAGATATCACTTAGAGAGGGAATGTAAAAACCGCTACACTTGAACTGAATTGCAAAACAGAACAGAGTCACACGTTTAGGAAACACACTATGGCTGCTGAACGGGAAAGGTGAGGTGGGGTGATGCATAAAACAAGGGTTTCAAATTAGCTCCGATACCGTTCCATAAACCCAATATGTAAGAGACAAGACCTATTCCTTTTTCAGTGAACTGGACTCAACACCCCCTATTCACCGCACAAGAATATATCTGACTAGTAAGAATCTTCAAACCTATGTATTGATATCTCTCCGTAAGTGAGTCAAGGGGGTGTAAAGCGGCATAAACACAGCCGTGAAAAGCAGCTAAACCCCATTATAAAAATAAATTACTTTTCAAAACCCGTGAAACAAAGACAGTGAAAGAGAGAGCAATTCTTACAAAATTCGTTCAGGAGCTGTGATGCAACCTGGATTGACCATATCTAGACCCACAGCTGATTGAGACATAAGGGTGGACACTCTTGGGGCTGAGAGGTTCGGTGAGGTTGGGTGAGCCAACGCAGACCCTTTCAAGTAATACTGCATGGTACCCATCCCATGGGTCCCAAATCTCCAGGTTCAAGGGCATCTTCCTACGTCGAAAACAGGCATGAGAAACCCAGAAGATGGTACACCGTGTGATAGGGAAAGGTTTCTAAAACGCACCTCATTTCTCATCTCCTTTGCTCAGGTTCGCCATTCCAGCCGATTTACTAGCCGTCTCCCTCCTTGGAGAATCAGCACCTTTGACCTCCTGTTCTGTACAGGTTGCAATTTGTCCTGAGGATGAACGGGAAGAGGGGGAACCAATGAGAGACTAGCTCTAGGTGTTGGGACAGGCACAGGTCACTCTATTTTCCCATCAGGAAGAAGAATTAAGCACAAGCTCAGCCTGCCTCCCAGAACCAGAAGAGGGCCTGAAGCAATCCTGCGCTTTTGCGGCCAGCTCCCAAAAAAGCAAGTTGAAAAATGGAGCTCAGGGGCACTGCAATTCACAAACCTGCAGAGTTTTAAATGATACCTCTCGTCCACAAATATATTAAGGGAAGGCAACGAAGAGGCTTTGAAAGCAAGGCAGAATTGCAGGAAACAGATTTCAGGAGGTAGATTCGAATCGCCTTGAAAGCACATGAAAAGCGGCAAAACGTGGACAATGATGCCCTTGGCCAAAAAGGGCGTATGCGTTTTTTCCTGAATATATTCAGGAAAAAACGCATACGCCCTTTTTGGCCAACCAAGCAACCTGGAAAGGCCAATCAGTGCTCCAAAGAAGTCTCGCTTCCCAGCGGGCAAAAGGGCCATGCGGAAAAAAGTGTCCAAACCAGAAATGCAGGACCGGCCATGGAGAAATGGGTGCCTTGCTACGCTGATGGGTGGGATGTAAATTGCCAACAGCCACTCTGGAGAAGTGTACGGTGTGTTCTGAAACATCTAAAAAACACAGCTTGGAGAGCATAGGGCACTTCCACTCATGGGCGTATAAATTGGGAAAACTAAAAATCAGCAAGACACAGGCACCCCAAAGTTTAGGGCTGCTCTGTTGACAAGAACCCCCACTTCATTACACCTTAAATATCCTAGGAAAGAGAAAAATGGATAAAGAAGTGGTGGTCCTCATGTACAATGGAATATCACTCAGCCATGAAATCCACGTCATAAGGCTAGTAGCAGCACGATGAGTGGATTTAGGTACGACGATTCTAAGTGAAATAAGTCACACAGAAAAGACACTTATCATAAGATATCACTTAGAGAGGGAATGTAAAAACCGCTACACTTGAACTGAATTGCAAAACAGAACAGAGTCACACGTTTAGGAAACACACTATGGCTGCTGAACGGGAAAGGTGAGGTGGGGTGATGCATAAAACAAGGGTTTCAAATTAGCTCCGATACCGTTCCATAAACCCAATATGTAAGAGACAAGACCTATTCCTTTTTCAGTGAACTGGACTCAACACCCCCTATTCACCGCACAAGAATATATCTGACTAGTAAGAATCTTCAAACCTATGTATTGATATCTCTCCGTAAGTGAGTCAAGGGGGTGTAAAGCGGCATAAACACAGCCGTGAAAAGCAGCTAAACCCCAATATAAAAATAAATTACTTTTCAAAACCCGTGAAACAAAGACAGTGAAAGAGAGAGAAATTCTTACAAAATTCGTTCAGGGGCTGTGATGCAACCTGGATTGACCATATCTAGACCCACAGCTGATTGAGACATAAGGGTGGACACTCTTGGGGCTGAGAGGTTCGGTGAGGTTGGGTGAGCCAACGCAGACCCTTTCAGGTAATACTGCATGGTACCCATCCCATGGGTCCCAAATCTCCAGGTTCAAGGGCATCTTCCTACGTCGAAAACAGGCATGAGAAACCCAGAAGATGGTACACCGTGTGATCGGGAAAGATTTCTAAAACGCACCTCATTTCTCATCTCCTTTGCTCGGGTTCGCCATTCCAGCCGATTTACTAGCCATCTCCCTCCTTGGAGAATCAGCACCTTTAACCTCCTGTTCCGTTCAGGTTGCAATTTGTCCTGAGGATGAACGGGAAGAGGGGGAACCAATGAGAGACTAGCTCTAGGTGTTGGGACAGGCACAGGTCACTCTATTTTCCCATCAGGAAGAAGAATTAAGCACAAGCTCAGCCTGCCCCCCAGAACCAGAAGAGGGCCTGAAGCAATCCTGCGCTTTTGCGGCCAGCTCCCAAAAAAGCGAGTTGAAAAATGGAGCTCAGGGGCACTGCAATTCACAAACCTGCAGAGTTTTAAATGATACCTCTCGTCCACAAATATACTAAGGGAAGGCAACGAAGAGGCTTTGAAAGCAAGGCAGAATTGCAGGAAACAGATTTCAGGAGGTAGATTCGAATCGCCTTGAAAGCACATGAAAAGCGGCAAAACGTGGACAATGATGCCCTTGGCCAAAAAGGGCGTATGCGTTTTTTCCTGAATATATTCAGGAAAAAACGCATACGCCCTTTTTGGCCAACCAAGCAACCTGGAAAGGCCAATCAGCGCTCCAAAGAAGTCTCGCTTCCCAGCGGGCAAAAGGGCCATGCGGAAAAAAGTGTCCAAACCAGAAATGCAGGACCGGCCATGGAGAAATGGGAGCCTTGCTACGCTGATGGGTGGGATGTAAATTGCCAACAGCCACTCTGGAGAAGTGTACGGTGTGTTCTGAAACATCTAAAAAACACAGCTTGGAGAGCATAGGGCACTTCCACTCATGGGCGTATAAATTGGGAAAACTAAAAATCAGCAAGACACAGGCACCCCAAAGTTTAGGGCTGCTCTGTTGACAAGAACCCCCACTTCATTACACCTTAAATATCCTAGGAAAGAGAAAAATGGATAAAGAAGTTGGGGTCCTCATGTACAATGGAATATCACTCAGCCATGAAATCAATGTCATAAGGCTAGTAGCAGCACGATGAGTGGATTTAGGTACGAAGATTCTAAGTGAAATAAGTCACACAGAAAAAGACACTTATCATAAGATATCACTTAGAGAGGGAATGTAAAAACCGCTACACTTGAACTGAATTGCAAAACAGAACAGAGTCACAGGTTTAGGAAACACACTATGGCTGCTGAACGGGAAAGGTGAGGTGGGGTGATGCATAAAACAAGGGTTTCAAATTAGCTCCGATACCGTTCCATAAACCCAATATGTAAGAGACAAGACCTATTCCTTTTTCAGTGAACTGGACTCAACACCCCCTATTCACCGCACAAGAATATATCTGACTAGTAAGAATCTTCAAACCTATGTATTGATATCTCTCCGTAAGTGAGTCAAGGGGGTGTAAAGCGGCATAAACACAGCCGTGAAAAGCAGCTAAACCCCAATATAAAAATAAATTACTTTTCAAAACCCGTGAAACAAAGACAGTGAAAGAGAGAGAAATTCTTACAAAATTCGTTCAGGGGCTGTGATGCAAACTGGATTGACCATATCTAGACCCACAGCTGATTGAGACATAAGGGTGGACACTCTTGGGGCTGAGAGTTTCGGTGAGGTTGGGTGAGCCAACGCAGACCCTTTCAAGTAATACTGCATGGTACCCATCCCATGGGTCCCAAATCTCCAGGTTCAAGGGCATCTTCCTACGTCGAAAACAGGCATGAGAAACCCAGAAGATGGTACACCGTGTGATCGGGAAAGGTTTCTAAAACGCACCTCATTTCTCATCTCCTTTGCTCGGGTTCGCCATTCCAGCCGATTTACTAGCCATCTCCCTCCTTGGAGAATCAGCACCTTTAACCTCCTGTTCCGTACAGGTTGCAATTTGTCCTGAGGATGAACGGGAAGAGGGGGAACCAATGAGAGACTAGCTCTAGGTGTTGGGACAGGCACAGGTCACTCTATTTTCCCATCAGGAAGAAGAATTAAGCACAAGCTCAGCCTGCCCCCCAGAACCAGAAGAGGGCCTGAAGCAATCCTGCGCTTTTGCGGCCAGCTCCCAAAAAAGCGAGTTGAAAAATGGAGCTCAGGGGCACTGCAATTCACAAACCTGCAGAGTTTTAAATGATACCTCTCGTCCACAAATATATTAAGGGAAGGCAACGAAGAGGCTTTGAAAGCAAGGCAGAATTGCAGGAAACAGATTTCAGGAGGTAGATTCGAATCGCCTTGAAAGCACATGAAAAGCGGCAAAACGTGGACAATGATGCCCTTGGCCAAAAAGGGCGTATGCGTTTTTTCCTGAATATATTCAGGAAAAAACGCATACGCCCTTTTTGGCCAACCAAGCAACCTGGAAAGGCCAATCAGCGCTCCAAAGAAGTCTCGCTTCCCAGCGGGCAAAAGGGCCATGCGGAAAAAAGTGTCCAAACCAGAAATGCAGGACCGGCCATGGAGAAATGGGAGCCTTGCTACGCTGATGGGTGGGATGTAAATTGCCAACAGCCACTCTGGAGAAGTGTACGGTGTGTTCTGAAACATCTAAAAAACACAGCTTGGAGAGCATAGGGCACTTCCACTCATGGGCGTATAAATTGGGAAAACTAAAAATCAGCAAGACACAGGCACCCCAAAGTTTAGGGCTGCTCTGTTGACAAGAACCCCCACTTCATTACACCTTAAATATCCTAGGAAAGAGAAAAATGGATAAAGAAGTTGGGGTCCTCATGTACAATGGAATATCACTCAGCCATGAAATCCACGTCATAAGGCTAGTAGCAGCACGATGAGTGGATTTAGGTACGACGATTCTAAGTGAAATAAGTCACACAGAAAAGACACTTATCATAAGATATCACTTAGAGAGGGAATGAAAAAAACCGCTACACTTGAACTGAATTGCAAAACAGAACAGAGTCACACGTTTAGGAAACACACTATGGCTGCTGAACGGGAAAGGTGAGGTGGGGTGATGCATAAAACAAGGGTTTCAAATTAGCTCCGATACCGTTCCATAAACCCAATATGTAAGAGACAAGACCTATTCCTTTTTCAGTGAACTGGACTCAACACCCCCTATTCACCGCACAAGAATATATCTGACTAGTAAGAATCTTCAAACCTATGTATTGATATCTCTCCGTAAGTGAGTCAAGGGGGTGTAAAGCGGCATAAACACAGCCGTGAAAAGCAGCTAAACCCCATTATAAAAATAAATTACTTTTCAAAACCCGTGAAACAAAGACAGTGAAAGAGAGAGAAATTCTTACAAAATTCGTTCAGGGGCTGTGATGCAACCTGGATTGACCATATCTAGACCCACAGCTGATTGAGACATAAGGGTGGACACTCTTGGGGCTGAGAGGTTCGGTGAGGTTGGGTGAGCCAACGCAGACCCTTTCAAGTAATACTGCATGGTACCCATCCCATGGGTCCCAAATCTCCAGGTTCAAGGGCATCTTCCTACGTCGAAAACAGGCATGAGAAACCCAGAAGATTGTACACCGTGTGATCGGGAAAGGTTTCTAAAACGCACCTCATTTCTCATCTCCTTTGCTCGGGTTCGCCATTCCAGCCGATTTACTAGCCATCTCCCTCCTTGGAGAATCAGCACCTTTAACCTCCTGTTCCGTACAGGTTGCAATTTGTCCTGAGGATGAAGGGGAAGAGGGGGAACCAATGAGAGACTAGCTCTAGGTGTTGGGACAGGCACAGGTCACTCTATTTTCCCATCAGGAAGAAGAATTAAGCACAAGCTCAGCCTGCCCCCCAGAACCAGAAGAGGGCCTGAAGCAATCTTGCGCTTTGGCGGCCATCTCCCAAAAAAGCAAGTTGAAAAATGGAGCTCAGGGGCACTGCAATTCACAAACCTGCAGAGTTTTAAATGATACCTCTCGTCCACAAATATATTAAGGGAAGGCAACGAAGAGGCTTTGAAAGCAAGGCAGAATTGCAGGAAACAGATTTCAGGAGGTAGATTCGAATCGCCTTGAAAGCACATGAAAAGCGGCAAAACGTGGACAATGATGCCCTTGGCCAAAAAGGGCGTATGCGTTTTTTCCTGAATATATTCAGGAAAAAACGCATACGCCCTTTTTGGCCAACCAAGCAACCTGGAAAGGCCAATCAGCGCTCCAAAGAAGTCTCGCTTCCCAGCGGGCAAAAGGGCCATGCGGAAAAAAGTGTCCAAACCAGAAATGCAGGACCGGCCATGGAGAAATGGGAGCCTTGCTACGCTGATGGGTGGGATGTAAATTGCCAACAGCCACTCTGGAGAAGTGTACGGTGTGTTCTGAAACATCTAAAAAACACAGCTTGGAGAGCATAGGGCACTTCCACTCATGGGCGTATAAATTGGGAAAACTAAAAATCAGCAAGACACAGGCACCCCAAAGTTTAGGGCTGCTCTGTTGACAAGAACCCCCACTTCATTACACCTTAAGTATCCTAGGAAAGAGAAAAATGGATAAAGAAGTTGGGGTCCTCATGTACAATGGAATATCACTCAGCCATGAAATCCACGTCATAAGGCTAGTAGCAGCACGATGAGTGGATTTAGGTACGACGATTCTAAGTGAAATAAGTCACACAGAAAAGACACTTATCATAAGATATCACTTAGAGAGGGAATGTAAAAACCGCTACACTTGAACTGAATTGCAAAACAGAACAGAGTCACACGTTTAGGAAACACACTATGGCTGCTGAACGGGAAAGGTGAGGTGGGGTGATGCATAAAACAAGGGTTTCAAATTAGCTCCGATACCGTTCCATAAACCCAATATGTAAGAGACAAGACCTATTCCTTTTTCAGTGAACTGGACTCAACACCCCCTATTCACCGCACAAGAATATATCTGACTAGTAAGAATCTTCAAACCTATGTATTGATATCTCTCCGTAAGTGAGTCAAGGGGGTGTAAAGCGGCATAAACACAGCCGTGAAAAGCAGCTAAACCCCATTATAAAAATAAATTACTTTTCAAAACCCGTGAAACAAAGACAGTGAAAGAGAGAGCAATTCTTACAAAATTCGTTCAGGAGCTGTGATGCAACCTGGATTGACCATATCTAGACCCACAGCTGATTGAGACATAAGGGTGGACACTCTTGGGGCTGAGAGGTTCGGTGAGGTTGGGTGAGCCAACGCAGACCCTTTCAAGTAATACTGCATGGTACCCATCCCATGGGTCCCAAATCTCCAGGTTCAAGGGCATCTTCCTACGTCGAAAACAGGCATGAGAAACCCAGAAGATGGTACACCGTGTGATAGGGAAAGGTTTCTAAAACGCACCTCATTTCTCATCTCCTTTGCTCAGGTTCGCCATTCCAGCCGATTTACTAGCCGTCTCCCTCCTTGGAGAATCAGCACCTTTGACCTCCTGTTCTGTACAGGTTGCAATTTGTCCTGAGGATGAACGGGAAGAGGGGGAACCAATGAGAGACTAGCTCTAGGTGTTGGGACAGGCACAGGTCACTCTATTTTCCCATCAGGAAGAAGAATTAAGCACAAGCTCAGCCTGCCTCCCAGAACCAGAAGAGGGCCTGAAGCAATCCTGCGCTTTTGCGGCCAGCTCCCAAAAAAGCAAGTTGAAAAATGGAGCTCAGGGGCACTGCAATTCACAAACCTGCAGAGTTTTAAATGATACCTCTCGTCCACAAATATATTAAGGGAAGGCAACGAAGAGGCTTTGAAAGCAAGGCAGAATTGCAGGAAACAGATTTCAGGAGGTAGATTCGAATCGCCTTGAAAGCACATGAAAAGCGGCAAAACGTGGACAATGATGCCCTTGGCCAAAAAGGGCGTATGCGTTTTTTCCTGAATATATTCAGGAAAAAACGCATACGCCCTTTTTGGCCAACCAAGCAACCTGGAAAGGCCAATCAGTGCTCCAAAGAAGTCTCGCTTCCCAGCGGGCAAAAGGGCCATGCGGAAAAAAGTGTCCAAACCAGAAATGCAGGACCGGCCATGGAGAAATGGGTGCCTTGCTACGCTGATGGGTGGGATGTAAATTGCCAACAGCCACTCTGGAGAAGTGTACGGTGTGTTCTGAAACATCTAAAAAACACAGCTTGGAGAGCATAGGGCACTTCCACTCATGGGCGTATAAATTGGGAAAACTAAAAATCAGCAAGACACAGGCACCCCAAAGTTTAGGGCTGCTCTGTTGACAAGAACCCCCACTTCATTACACCTTAAATATCCTAGGAAAGAGAAAAATGGATAAAGAAGTGGTGGTCCTCATGTACAATGGAATATCACTCAGCCATGAAATCCACGTCATAAGGCTAGTAGCAGCACGATGAGTGGATTTAGGTACGACGATTCTAAGTGAAATAAGTCACACAGAAAAGACACTTATCATAAGATATCACTTAGAGAGGGAATGTAAAAACCGCTACACTTGAACTGAATTGCAAAACAGAACAGAGTCACACGTTTAGGAAACACACTATGGCTGCTGAACGGGAAAGGTGAGGTGGGGTGATGCATAAAACAAGGGTTTCAAATTAGCTCCGATACCGTTCCATAAACCCAATATGTAAGAGACAAGACCTATTCCTTTTTCAGTGAACTGGACTCAACACCCCCTATTCACCGCACAAGAATATATCTGACTAGTAAGAATCTTCAAACCTATGTATTGATATCTCTCCGTAAGTGAGTCAAGGGGGTGTAAAGCGGCATAAACACAGCCGTGAAAAGCAGCTAAACCCCAATATAAAAATAAATTACTTTTCAAAACCCGTGAAACAAAGACAGTGAAAGAGAGAGAAATTCTTACAAAATTCGTTCAGGGGCTGTGATGCAACCTGGATTGACCATATCTAGACCCACAGCTGATTGAGACATAAGGGTGGACACTCTTGGGGCTGAGAGGTTCGGTGAGGTTGGGTGAGCCAACGCAGACCCTTTCAGGTAATACTGCATGGTACCCATCCCATGGGTCCCAAATCTCCAGGTTCAAGGGCATCTTCCTACGTCGAAAACAGGCATGAGAAACCCAGAAGATGGTACACCGTGTGATCGGGAAAGATTTCTAAAACGCACCTCATTTCTCATCTCCTTTGCTCGGGTTCGCCATTCCAGCCGATTTACTAGCCATCTCCCTCCTTGGAGAATCAGCACCTTTAACCTCCTGTTCCGTTCAGGTTGCAATTTGTCCTGAGGATGAACGGGAAGAGGGGGAACCAATGAGAGACTAGCTCTAGGTGTTGGGACAGGCACAGGTCACTCTATTTTCCCATCAGGAAGAAGAATTAAGCACAAGCTCAGCCTGCCCCCCAGAACCAGAAGAGGGCCTGAAGCAATCCTGCGCTTTTGCGGCCAGCTCCCAAAAAAGCGAGTTGAAAAATGGAGCTCAGGGGCACTGCAATTCACAAACCTGCAGAGTTTTAAATGATACCTCTCGTCCACAAATATACTAAGGGAAGGCAACGAAGAGGCTTTGAAAGCAAGGCAGAATTGCAGGAAACAGATTTCAGGAGGTAGATTCGAATCGCCTTGAAAGCACATGAAAAGCGGCAAAACGTGGACAATGATGCCCTTGGCCAAAAAGGGCGTATGCGTTTTTTCCTGAATATATTCAGGAAAAAACGCATACGCCCTTTTTGGCCAACCAAGCAACCTGGAAAGGCCAATCAGCGCTCCAAAGAAGTCTCGCTTCCCAGCGGGCAAAAGGGCCATGCGGAAAAAAGTGTCCAAACCAGAAATGCAGGACCGGCCATGGAGAAATGGGAGCCTTGCTACGCTGATGGGTGGGATGTAAATTGCCAACAGCCACTCTGGAGAAGTGTACGGTGTGTTCTGAAACATCTAAAAAACACAGCTTGGAGAGCATAGGGCACTTCCACTCATGGGCGTATAAATTGGGAAAACTAAAAATCAGCAAGACACAGGCACCCCAAAGTTTAGGGCTGCTCTGTTGACAAGAACCCCCACTTCATTACACCTTAAATATCCTAGGAAAGAGAAAAATGGATAAAGAAGTTGGGGTCCTCATGTACAATGGAATATCACTCAGCCATGAAATCAATGTCATAAGGCTAGTAGCAGCACGATGAGTGGATTTAGGTACGAAGATTCTAAGTGAAATAAGTCACACAGAAAAAGACACTTATCATAAGATATCACTTAGAGAGGGAATGTAAAAACCGCTACACTTGAACTGAATTGCAAAACAGAACAGAGTCACAGGTTTAGGAAACACACTATGGCTGCTGAACGGGAAAGGTGAGGTGGGGTGATGCATAAAACAAGGGTTTCAAATTAGCTCCGATACCGTTCCATAAACCCAATATGTAAGAGACAAGACCTATTCCTTTTTCAGTGAACTGGACTCAACACCCCCTATTCACCGCACAAGAATATATCTGACTAGTAAGAATCTTCAAACCTATGTATTGATATCTCTCCGTAAGTGAGTCAAGGGGGTGTAAAGCGGCATAAACACAGCCGTGAAAAGCAGCTAAACCCCAATATAAAAATAAATTACTTTTCAAAACCCGTGAAACAAAGACAGTGAAAGAGAGAGAAATTCTTACAAAATTCGTTCAGGGGCTGTGATGCAAACTGGATTGACCATATCTAGACCCACAGCTGATTGAGACATAAGGGTGGACACTCTTGGGGCTGAGAGTTTCGGTGAGGTTGGGTGAGCCAACGCAGACCCTTTCAAGTAATACTGCATGGTACCCATCCCATGGGTCCCAAATCTCCAGGTTCAAGGGCATCTTCCTACGTCGAAAACAGGCATGAGAAACCCAGAAGATGGTACACCGTGTGATCGGGAAAGGTTTCTAAAACGCACCTCATTTCTCATCTCCTTTGCTCGGGTTCGCCATTCCAGCCGATTTACTAGCCATCTCCCTCCTTGGAGAATCAGCACCTTTAACCTCCTGTTCCGTACAGGTTGCAATTTGTCCTGAGGATGAACGGGAAGAGGGGGAACCAATGAGAGACTAGCTCTAGGTGTTGGGACAGGCACAGGTCACTCTATTTTCCCATCAGGAAGAAGAATTAAGCACAAGCTCAGCCTGCCCCCCAGAACCAGAAGAGGGCCTGAAGCAATCCTGCGCTTTTGCGGCCAGCTCCCAAAAAAGCGAGTTGAAAAATGGAGCTCAGGGGCACTGCAATTCACAAACCTGCAGAGTTTTAAATGATACCTCTCGTCCACAAATATATTAAGGGAAGGCAACGAAGAGGCTTTGAAAGCAAGGCAGAATTGCAGGAAACAGATTTCAGGAGGTAGATTCGAATCGCCTTGAAAGCACATGAAAAGCGGCAAAACGTGGACAATGATGCCCTTGGCCAAAAAGGGCGTATGCGTTTTTTCCTGAATATATTCAGGAAAAAACGCATACGCCCTTTTTGGCCAACCAAGCAACCTGGAAAGGCCAATCAGCGCTCCAAAGAAGTCTCGCTTCCCAGCGGGCAAAAGGGCCATGCGGAAAAAAGTGTCCAAACCAGAAATGCAGGACCGGCCATGGAGAAATGGGAGCCTTGCTACGCTGATGGGTGGGATGTAAATTGCCAACAGCCACTCTGGAGAAGTGTACGGTGTGTTCTGAAACATCTAAAAAACACAGCTTGGAGAGCATAGGGCACTTCCACTCATGGGCGTATAAATTGGGAAAACTAAAAATCAGCAAGACACAGGCACCCCAAAGTTTAGGGCTGCTCTGTTGACAAGAACCCCCACTTCATTACACCTTAAGTATCCTAGGAAAGAGAAAAATGGATAAAGAAGTTGGGGTCCTCATGTACAATGGAATATCACTCAGCCATGAAATCCACGTCATAAGGCTAGTAGCAGCACGATGAGTGGATTTAGGTACGACGATTCTAAGTGAAATAAGTCACACAGAAAAGACACTTATCATAAGATATCACTTAGAGAGGGAATGTAAAAACCGCTACACTTGAACTGAATTGCAAAACAGAACAGAGTCACACGTTTAGGAAACACACTATGGCTGCTGAACGGGAAAGGTGAGGTGGGGTGATGCATAAAAAAAGGGTTTCAAATTAGCTCCGATACCGTTCCATAAACCCAATATGTAAGAGACAAGACCTATTCCTTTTTCAGTGAACTGGACTCAACACCCCCTATTCACCGCACAAGAATATATCTGACTAGTAAGAATCTTCAAACCTATGTATTGATATCTCTCCGTAAGTGAGTCAAGGGGGTGTAAAGCGGCATAAACACAGCCGTGAAAAGCAGCTAAACCCCATTATAAAAATAAATTACTTTTCAAAACCCGTGAAACAAAGACAGTGAAAGAGAGAGAAATTCTTACAAAATTCGTTCAGGGGCTGTGATGCAACCTGGATTGACCATATCTAGACCCACAGCTGATTGAGACATAAGGGTGGACACTCTTGGGGCTGAGAGGTTCGGTGAGGTTGGGTGAGCCAACGCAGACCCTTTCAAGTAATACTGCATGGTACCCATCCCATGGGTCCCAAATCTCCAGGTTCAAGGGCATCTTCCTACGTCGAAAACATGCATGAGAAACCCAGAAGATGGTACACCGTGTGATCGGGAAAGGTTTCTAAAACGCACCTCATTTCTCATCTCCTTTGCTCGGGTTCGCCATTCCAGCCGATTTACTAGCCATCTCCCTCCTTGGAGAATCAGCACCTTTAACCTCCTGTTCCGTACAGGTTGCAATTTGTCCTGAGGATGAAGGGGAAGAGGGGGAACCAATGAGAGACTAGCTCTAGGTGTTGGGACAGGCACAGGTCACTCTATTTTCCCATCAGGAAGAAGAATTAAGCACAAGCTCAGCCTGCCCCCCAGAACCAGAAGAGGGCCTGAAGCAATCCTGCGCTTTGGCGGCCATCTCCCAAAAAAGCAAGTTGAAAAATGGAGCTCAGGGGCACTGCAATTAACAAACCTGCAGAGTTTTAAATGATACCTCTCGTCCACAAATATATTAAGGGAAGGCAACGAAGAGGCTTTGAAAGCAAGGCAGAATTGCAGGAAACAGATTTCAGGAGGTAGATTCGAATCGCCTTGAAATCACATGAAAAGCGGCAAAACGTGGACAATGATGCCCTTGGCCAAAAAGGGCGTATGCGTTTTTTCCTGAATATATTCAGGAAAAAACGCATACGCCCTTTTTGGCCAACCAAGCAACCTGGAAAGGCCAATCAGCGCTCCAAAGAAGTCTCGCTTCCCAGCGGGCAAAAGGGCCATGCGGAAAAAAGTGTCCAAACCAGAAATGCAGGACCGGCCATGGAGAAATGGGAGCCTTGCTACGCTGATGGGTGGGATGTAAATTGCCAACAGCCACTCTGGAGAAGTGTACGGTGTGTTCTGAAACATCTAAAAAACACAGCTTGGAGAGCATAGGGCACTTCCACTCATGGGCGTATAAATTGGGAAAACTAAGAATCAGCAAGACACAGGCACCCCAAAGTTTAGGGCTGCTCTGTTGACAAGAACCCCCACTTCATTACACCTTAAATATCCTAGGAAAGAGAAAAATGGATAAAGAAGTGGTGGTCCTCATGTACAATGGAATATCACTCAGCCATGAAATCCACGTCATAAGGCTAGTAGCAGCACGATGAGTGGATTTAGGTATGACGATTCTAAGTGAAATAAGTCACACAGAAAAGACACTTATCATAAGATATCACTTAGAGAGGGAATGTAAAAACCGCTACACTTGAACTGAATTGCAAAACAGAACAGAGTCACACGTTTAGGAAACACACTATGGCTGCTGAACGGGAAAGGTGAGGTGGGGTGATGCATAAAACAAGGGTTTCAAATTAGCTCCGATACCGTTCCATAAACCCAATATGTAAGAGACAAGACCTATTCCTTTTTCAGTGAACTGGACTCAACACCCCCTATTCACCGCACAAGAATATATCTGACTAGTAAGAATCTTCAAACCTATGTATTGATATCTCTCCGTAAGTGAGTCAAGGGGGTGTAAAGCGGCATAAACACAGCCGTGAAAAGCAGCTAAACCCCATTATAAAAATAAATTACTTTTCAAAACCCGTGAAACAAAGACAGTGAAAGAGAGAGAAATTCTTACAAAATTCGTTCAGGGGCTGTGATGCAACCTGGATTGACCATATCTAGACCCACAGCTGATTGAGACATAAGGGTGGACACTCTTGGGGCTGAGAGGTTCGGTGAGGTTGGGTGAGCCAACGCAGACCCTTTCAAGTAATACTGCATGGTACCCATCCCATGGGTCCCAAATCTCCAGGTTCAAGGGCATCTTCCTACGTCGAAAACATGCATGAGAAACCCAGAAGATGGTACACCGTGTGATCGGGAAAGGTTTCTAAAACGCACCTCATTTCTCATCTCCTTTGCTCGGGTTCGCCATTCCAGCCGATTTACTAGCCATCTCCCTCCTTGGAGAATCAGCACCTTTAACCTCCTGTTCCGTACAGGTTGCAATTTGTCCTGAGGATGAAGGGGAAGAGGGGGAACCAATGAGAGACTAGCTCTAGGTGTTGGGACAGGCACAGGTCACTCTATTTTCCCATCAGGAAGAAGAATTAAGCACAAGCTCAGCCTGCCCCCCAGAACCAGAAGAGGGCCTGAAGCAATCCTGCGCTTTGGCGGCCATCTCCCAAAAAAGCAAGTTGAAAAATGGAGCTCAGGGGCACTGCAATTAACAAACCTGCAGAGTTTTAAATGATACCTCTCGTCCACAAATATATTAAGGGAAGGCAACGAAGAGGCTTTGAAAGCAAGGCAGAATTGCAGGAAACAGATTTCAGGAGGTAGATTCGAATCGCCTTGAAAGCACATGAAAAGCGGCAAAACGTGGACAATGATGCCCTTGGCCAAAAAGGGCGTATGCGTTTTTTCCTGAATATATTCAGGAAAAAACGCATACGCCCTTTTTGGCCAACCAAGCAACCTGGAAAGGCCAATCAGCGCTCCAAAGAAGTCTCGCTTCCCAGCGGGCAAAAGGGCCATGCGGAAAAAAGTGTCCAAACCAGAAATGCAGGACCGGCCATGGAGAAATGGGAGCCTTGCTACGCTGATGGGTGGGATGTAAATTGCCAACAGCCACTCTGGAGAAGTGTACGGTGTGTTCTGAAACATCTAAAAAACACAGCTTGGAGAGCATAGGGCACTTCCACTCATGGGCGTATAAATTGGGAAAACTAAGAATCAGCAAGACACAGGCACCCCAAAGTTTAGGGCTGCTCTGTTGACAAGAACCCCCACTTCATTACACCTTAAATATCCTAGGAAAGAGAAAAATGGATAAAGAAGTGGTGGTCCTCATGTACAATGGAATATCACTCAGCCATGAAATCCACGTCATAAGGCTAGTAGCAGCACGATGAGTGGATTTAGGTATGACGATTCTAAGTGAAATAAGTCACACAGAAAAGACACTTATCATAAGATATCACTTAGAGAGGGAATGTAAAAACCGCTACACTTGAACTGAATTGCAAAACAGAACAGAGTCACACGTTTAGGAAACACACTATGGCTGCTGAACGGGAAAGGTGAGGTGGGGTGATGCATAAAACAAGGGTTTCAAATTAGCTCCGATACCGTTCCATAAACCCAATATGTAAGAGACAAGACCTATTCCTTTTTCAGTGAACTGGACTCAACACCCCCTATTCACCGCACAAGAATATATCTGACTAATAAGAATCTTCAAACCTATGTATTGATATCTCTCCGTAAGTGAGTCAAGGGGGTGTAAAGCGGCATAAACACAGCCGTGAAAAGCAGCTAAACCCCATTATAAAAATAAATTACTTTTCAAAACCCGTGAAACAAAGACAGTGAAAGAGAGAGAAATTCTTACAAAATTCGTTCAGGGGCTGTGATGCAACCTGGATTGACCATATCTAGACCCACAGCTGATTGAGACATAAGGGTGGACACTCTTGGGGCTGAGAGGTTCGGTGAGGTTGGGTGAGCCAACGCAGACCCTTTCAAGTAATACTGCATGGTACCCATCCCATGGGTCCCAAATCTCCAGGTTCAAGGGCATCTTCCTACGTCGAAAACATGCATGAGAAACCCAGAAGATGGTACACCGTGTGATCGGGAAAGGTTTCTAAAACGCACCTCATTTCTCATCTCCTTTGCTCGGGTTCGCCATTCCAGCCGATTTACTAGCCATCTCCCTCCTTGGAGAATCAGCACCTTTAACCTCCTGTTCCGTACAGGTTGCAATTTGTCCTGAGGATGAAGGGGAAGAGGGGGAACCAATGAGAGACTAGCTCTAGGTGTTGGGACAGGCACAGGTCACTCTATTTTCCCATCAGGAAGAAGAATTAAGCACAAGCTCAGCCTGCCCCCCAGAACCAGAAGAGGGCCTGAAGCAATCCTGCGCTTTGGCGGCCATCTCCCAAAAAAGCAAGTTGAAAAATGGAGCTCAGGGGCACTGCAATTAACAAACCTGCAGAGTTTTAAATGATACCTCTCGTCCACAAATATATTAAGGGAAGGCAACGAAGAGGCTTTGAAAGCAAGGCAGAATTGCAGGAAACAGATTTCAGGAGGTAGATTCGAATCGCCTTGAAAGCACATGAAAAGCGGCAAAACGTGGACAATGATGCCCTTGGCCAAAAAGGGCGTATGCGTTTTTTCCTGAATATATTCAGGAAAAAACGCATACGCCCTTTTTGGCCAACCAAGCAACCTGGAAAGGCCAATCAGCGCTCCAAAGAAGTCTCGCTTCCCAGCGGGCAAAAGGGCCATGCGGAAAAAAGTGTCCAAACCAGAAATGCAGGACCGGCCATGGAGAAATGGGAGCCTTGCTACGCTGATGGGTGGGATGTAAATTGCCAACAGCCACTCTGGAGAAGTGTACGGTGTGTTCTGAAACATCTAAAAAACACAGCTTGGAGAGCATAGGGCACTTCCACTCATGGGCGTATAAATTGGGAAAACTAAGAATCAGCAAGACACAGGCACCCCAAAGTTTAGGGCTGCTCTGTTGACAAGAACCCCCACTTCATTACACCTTAAATATCCTAGGAAAGAGAAAAATGGATAAAGAAGTGGTGGTCCTCATGTACAATGGAATATCACTCAGCCATGAAATCCACGTCATAAGGCTAGTAGCAGCACGATGAGTGGATTTAGGTATGACGATTCTAAGTGAAATAAGTCACACAGAAAAGACACTTATCATAAGATATCACTTAGAGAGGGAATGTAAAAACCGCTACACTTGAACTGAATTGCAAAACAGAACAGAGTCACACGTTTAGGAAACACACTATGGCTGCTGAACGGGAAAGGTGAGGTGGGGTGATGCATAAAACAAGGGTTTCAAATTAGCTCCGATACCGTTCCATAAACCCAATATGTAAGAGACAAGACCTATTCCTTTTTCAGTGAACTGGACTCAACACCCCCTATTCACCGCACAAGAATATATCTGACTAGTAAGAATCTTCAAACCTATGTATTGATATCTCTCCGTAAGTGAGTCAAGGGGGTGTAAAGCGGCATAAACACAGCCGTGAAAAGCAGCTAAACCCCATTATAAAAATAAATTACTTTTCAAAACCCGTGAAACAAAGACAGTGAAAGAGAGAGAAATTCTTACAAAATTCGTTCAGGGGCTGTGATGCAACCTGGATTGACCATATCTAGACCCACAGCTGATTGAGACATAAGGGTGGACACTCTTGGGGCTGAGAGGTTCGGTGAGGTTGGGTGAGCCAACGCAGACCCTTTCAAGTAATACTGCATGGTACCCATCCCATGGGTCCCAAATCTCCAGGTTCAAGGGCATCTTCCTACGTCGAAAACAGGCATGAGAAACCCAGAAGATGGTACACCGTGTGATCGGGAAAGGTTTCTAAAACGCACCTCATTTCTCATCTCCTTTGCTCAGGTTCGCCATTCCAGCCGATTTACTAGCCGTCTCCCTCCTTGGAGAATCAGCACCTTTAACCTCCTGTTCCGTACAGGTTGCAATTTGTCCTGAGGATGAACGGGAAGAGGGGGAACCAATGAGACACTAGCTCTAGGTGTTGGGACAGGCACAGGTCACTCTATTTTCCCATCAGGAAGAAGAATTAAGCACAAGCTCAGCCTGCCTCCCAGAACCAGAAGAGGGCCTGAAGCAATCCTGCGCTTTTGCGGCCAGCTCCCAAAAAAGCAGGTTGAAAAATGGAGCTCAGGGGCACTGCAATTCACAAACCTGCAGAGTTTTAAATGATACCTCTCGTCCACAAATATATTAAGGGAAGGCAACGAAGAGGCTTTGAAAGCAAGGCAGAATTGCAGGAAACAGATTTCAGGAGGTAGATTCGAATCGCCTTGAAAGCACATGAAAAGCGGCAAAACGTGGACAATGATGCCCTTGGCCAAAAAGGGCGTATGCGTTTTTTCCTGAATATATTCAGGAAAAAACGCATACGCCCTTTTTGGCCAACCAAGCAACCTGGAAAGGCCAATCAGTGCTCCAAAGAAGTCTCGCTTCCCAGCGGGCAAAAGGGCCATGCGGAAAAAAGTGTCCAAACCAGAAATGCAGGACCGGCCATGGAGAAATGGGAGCCTTGCTACGCTGATGGGTGGGATGTAAATTGCCAACAGCCACTCTGGAGAAGTGTACGGTGTGTTCTGAAACATCTAAAAAACACAGCTTGGAGAGCATAGGGCACTTCCACTCATGGGCGTATAAATAGGGAAAACTAAAAATCAGCAAGACACAGGCACCCCAAAGTTTAGGGCTGCTCTGTGGACAAGAACCCCCACTTCATTACACCTTAAATATCCTAGGAAAGAGAAAAATGGATAAAGAAGTTGTGGTCCTCATGTACAATGGAATATCACTCAGCCATGAAATCCACGTCATAAGGCTAGTAGCAGCACGATGAGTGGATTTAGGTACGACGATTCTAAGTGAAATAAGTCACACAGAAAAGACACTTATCATAAGATATCACTTAGAGAGGGAATGTAAAAACCGCTACACTTGAACTGAATTGCAAAACAGAACAGAGTCACACGTTTAGGAAACACACTATGGCTGCTGAACGGGAAAGGTGAGGTGGGGTGATGCATAAAACAAGGGTTTCAAATTAGCTCCGATACCGTTCCATAAACCCAATATGTAAGAGACAAGACCTATTCCTTTTTCAGTGAACTGGACTCAACACCCCCTATTCACCGCACAAGAATATATCTGACTAGTAAGAATCTTCAAACCTATGTATTGATATCTCTCCGTAAGTGAGTCAAGGGGGTGTAAAGCGGCATAAACACAGCCGTGAAAAGCAGCTAAACCCCATTATAAAAATAAATTACTTTTCAAAACCCGTGAAACAAAGACAGTGAAAGAGAGAGAAATTCTTACAAAATTCGTTCAGCGGCTGTGATGCAGCCTGGATTGACCATATGTAGACCCACAGCTGATTGAGACATAAGGGTGGACACTCTTGGGGCTGAGAGGTTCGGTGAGGTTGGGTGAGCCAACGCAGACCCTTTCAAGTAATACTGCATGGTACCCATCCCATGGGTCCCAAATCTCCAGGTTCAAGGGCATCTTCCTACGTCGAAAACAAGCATGAGAAACCCAGAAGATGGTACACCGTGTGATCGGGAAAGGTTTCTAAAACGCACCTCATTTCTCATCTCCTTTGCTCGGGTTCGCCATTCCAGCCGATTTACTAGCCATCTCCCTCCTTGGAGAATCAGCACCTTTAACCTCCTGTTCCATACAGGTTGCAATTTGTCCTGAGGATGAACGGGAAGAGGGGGAACCAATGAGAGACTAGCTCTAGGTGTTGGGACAGGCACAGGTCACTCTATTTTCCCATCAGGAAGAAGAATTAAGCACAAGCTCAGCCTGCCCCCCAGAACCAGAAGAGGGCCTGAAGCAATCCTGCGCTTTGGCGGCCATCTCCCAAAAAAGCAAGTTGAAAAATGGAGCTCAGGGGCACTGCAATTAACAAACCTGCAGAGTTTTAAATGATACCTCTCGTCCACAAATATATTAAGGGAAGGCAACGAAGAGGCTTTGAAAGCAAGGCAGAATTGCAGGAAACAGATTTCAGGAGGTAGATTCGAATCGCCTTGAAAGCACATGAAAAGCGGCAAAACGTGGACAATGATGCCCTTGGCCAAAAAGGGCGTATGCGTTTTTTCCTGAATATATTCAGGAAAAAACGCATACGCCCTTTTTGGCCAACCAAGCAACCTGGAAAGGCCAATCAGCGCTCCAAAGAAGTCTCGCTTCCCAGCGGGCAAAAGGGCCATGCGGAAAAAAGTGTCCAAACCAGAAATGCAGGACCGGCCATGGAGAAATGGGAGCCTTGCTACGCTGATGGGTGGGATGTAAATTGCCAACAGCCACTCTGGAGAAGTGTACGGTGTGTTCTGAAACATCTAAAAAACACAGCTTGGAGAGCATAGGGCACTTCCACTCATGGGCGTATAAATTGGGAAAACTAAGAATCAGCAAGACACAGGCACCCCAAAGTTTAGGGCTGCTCTGTTGACAAGAACCCCCACTTCATTACACCTTAAATATCCTAGGAAAGAGAAAAATGGATAAAGAAGTGGTGGTCCTCATGTACAATGGAATATCACTCAGCCATGAAATCCACGTCATAAGGCTAGTAGCAGCACGATGAGTGGATTTAGGTATGACGATTCTAAGTGAAATAAGTCACACAGAAAAGACACTTATCATAAGATATCACTTAGAGAGGGAATGTAAAAACCGCTACACTTGAACTGAATTGCAAAACAGAACAGAGTCACACGTTTAGGAAACACACTATGGCTGCTGAACGGGAAAGGTGAGGTGGGGTGATGCATAAAACAAGGGTTTCAAATTAGCTCCGATACCGTTCCATAAACCCAATATGTAAGAGACAAGACCTATTCCTTTTTCAGTGAACTGGACTCAACACCCCCTATTCACCGCACAAGAATATATCTGACTAGTAAGAATCTTCAAACCTATGTATTGATATCTCTCCGTAAGTGAGTCAAGGGGGTGTAAAGCGGCATAAACACAGCCGTGAAAAGCAGCTAAACCCCATTATAAAAATAAATTACTTTTCAAAACCCGTGAAACAAAGACAGTGAAAGAGAGAGAAATTCTTACAAAATTCGTTCAGGGGCTGTGATGCAACCTGGATTGACCATATCTAGACCCACAGCTGATTGAGACATAAGGGTGGACACTCTTGGGGCTGAGAGGTTCGGTGAGGTTGGGTGAGCCAACGCAGACCCTTTCAAGTAATACTGCATGGTACCCATCCCATGGGTCCCAAATCTCCAGGTTCAAGGGCATCTTCCTACGTCGAAAACATGCATGAGAAACCCAGAAGATGGTACACCGTGTGATCGGGAAAGGTTTCTAAAACGCACCTCATTTCTCATCTCCTTTGCTCGGGTTCGCCATTCCAGCCGATTTACTAGCCATCTCCCTCCTTGGAGAATCAGCACCTTTAACCTCCTGTTCCGTACAGGTTGCAATTTGTCCTGAGGATGAAGGGGAAGAGGGGGAACCAATGAGAGACTAGCTCTAGGTGTTGGGACAGGCACAGGTCACTCTATTTTCCCATCAGGAAGAAGAATTAAGCACAAGCTCAGCCTGCCCCCCAGAACCAGAAGAGGGCCTGAAGCAATCCTGCGCTTTGGCGGCCATCTCCCAAAAAAGCAAGTTGAAAAATGGAGCTCAGGGGCACTGCAATTAACAAACCTGCAGAGTTTTAAATGATACCTCTCGTCCACAAATATATTAAGGGAAGGCAACGAAGAGGCTTTGAAAGCAAGGCAGAATTGCAGGAAACAGATTTCAGGAGGTAGATTCGAATCACCTTGAAAGCACATGAAAAGCGGCAAAACGTGGACAATGATGCCCTTGGCCAAAAAGGGCGTATGCGTTTTTTCCTGAATATATTCAGGAAAAAACGCATACGCCCTTTTTGGCCAACCAAGCAACCTGGAAAGGCCAATCAGCGCTCCAAAGAAGTCTCGCTTCCCAGCGGGCAAAAGGGCCATGCGGAAAAAAGTGTCCAAACCAGAAATGCAGGACCGGCCATGGAGAAATGGGAGCCTTGCTACGCTGATGGGTGGGATGTAAATTGCCAACAGCCACTCTGGAGAAGTGTACGGTGTGTTCTGAAACATCTAAAAAACACAGCTTGGAGAGCATAGGGCACTTCCACTCATGGGCGTATAAATTGGGAAAACTAAGAATCAGCAAGACACAGGCACCCCAAAGTTTAGGGCTGCTCTGTTGACAAGAACCCCCACTTCATTACACCTTAAATATCCTAGGAAAGAGAAAAATGGATAAAGAAGTGGTGGTCCTCATGTACAATGGAATATCACTCAGCCATGAAATCCACGTCATAAGGCTAGTAGCAGCACGATGAGTGGATTTAGGTATGACGATTCTAAGTGAAATAAGTCACACAGAAAAGACACTTATCATAAGATATCACTTAGAGAGGGAATGTAAAAACCGCTACACTTGAACTGAATTGCAAAACAGAACAGAGTCACACGTTTAGGAAACACACTATGGCTGCTGAACGGGAAAGGTGAGGTGGGGTGATGCATAAAACAAGGGTTTCAAATTAGCTCCGATACCGTTCCATAAACCCAATATGTAAGAGACAAGACCTATTCCTTTTTCAGTGAACTGGACTCAACACCCCCTATTCACCGCACAAGAATATATCTGACTAGTAAGAATCTTCAAACCTATGTATTGATATCTCTCCGTAAGTGAGTCAAGGGGGTGTAAAGCGGCATAAACACAGCCGTGAAAAGCAGCTAAACCCCATTATAAAAATAAATTACTTTTCAAAACCCGTGAAACAAAGACAGTGAAAGAGAGAGAAATTCTTACAAAATTCGTTCAGGGGCTGTGA
Source organism: Balaenoptera acutorostrata (assembly GCF_949987535.1). Lineage (NCBI taxonomy): Eukaryota > Metazoa > Chordata > Mammalia > Artiodactyla > Balaenopteridae > Balaenoptera > Balaenoptera acutorostrata. Next base: position 28,258 of record NW_026646138.1, read on the forward strand.
TGCAACCTGGATTGACCATATCTAGACCCACAGCTGATTGAGACATAAGGGTGGACACTCTTGGGGCTGAGAGGTTCGGTGAGGTTGGGTGAGCCAACGCAGACCCTTTCAAGTAATACTGCATGGTACCCATCCCATGGGTCCCAAATCTCCAGGTTCAAGGGCATCTTCCTACGTCGAAAACAGGCATGAGAAACCCAGAAGATGGTACACCGTGTGATCGGGAAAGGTTTCTAAAACGCACCTCATTTCTCATCTCCTTTGCTCAGGTTCGCCATTCCAGCCGATTTACTAGCCGTCTCCCTCCTTGGAGAATCAGCACCTTTAACCTCCTGTTCCGTACAGGTTGCAATTTGTCCTGAGGATGAACGGGAAGAGGGGGAACCAATGAGAGACTAGCTCTAGGTGTTGGGACAGGCACAGGTCACTCTATTTTCCCATCAGGAAGAAGAATTAAGCACAAGCTCAGCCTGCCTCCCAGAACCAGAAGAGGGCCTGAAGCAATCCTGCGCTTTTGCGGCCAGCTCCCAAAAAAGCAGGTTGAAAAATGGAGCTCAGGGGCACTGCAATTCACAAACCTGCAGAGTTTTAAATGATACCTCTCGTCCACAAATATATTAAGGGAAGGCAACGAAGAGGCTTTGAAAGCAAGGCAGAATTGCAGGAAACAGATTTCAGGAGGTAGATTCGAATCGCCTTGAAAGCACATGAAAAGCGGCAAAACGTGGACAATGATGCCCTTGGCCAAAAAGGGCGTATGCGTTTTTTCCTGAATATATTCAGGAAAAAACGCATACGCCCTTTTTGGCCAACCAAGCAACCTGGAAAGGCCAATCAGTGCTCCAAAGAAGTCTCGCTTCCAGCGGGCAAAAGGGCCATGCGGAAAAAAGTGTCCAAACCAGAAATGCAGGACCGGCCATGGAGAAATGGGAGCCTTGCTACGCTGATGGGTGGGATGTAAATTGCCAACAGCCACTCTGGAGAAGTGTACGGTGTGTTCTGAAACATCTAAAAAACACAGCTTGGAGAGCATAGGGCACTTCCACTCATGGGCGTATAAATAGGGGAAAACTAAAAATCAGCAAGACACAGGCACCCCAAAGTTTAGGGCTGCTCTGTGGACAAGAACCCCCACTTCATTACACCTTAAATATCCTAGGAAAGAGAAAAATGGATAAAGAAGTTGTGGTCCTCATGTACAATGGAATATCACTCAGCCATGAAATCCACGTCATAAGGCTAGTAGCAGCACGATGAGTGGATTTAGGTACGACGATTCTAAGTGAAATAAGTCACACAGAAAAGACACTTATCATAAGATATCACTTAGAGAGGGAATGTAAAAACCGCTACACTTGAACTGAATTGCAAAACAGAACAGAGTCACACGTTTAGGAAACACACTATGGCTGCTGAACGGGAAAGGTGAGGTGGGGTGATGCATAAAACAAGGGTTTCAAATTAGCTCCGATACCGTTCCATAAACCCAATATGTAAGAGACAAGACCTATTCCTTTTTCAGTGAACTGGACTCAACACCCCCTATTCACCGCACAAGAATATATCTGACTAGTAAGAATCTTCAAACCTATGTATTGATATCTCTCCGTAAGTGAGTCAAGGGGGTGTAAAGCGGCATAAACACAGCCGTGAAAAGCAGCTAAACCCCATTATAAAAATAAATTACTTTTCAAAACCCGTGAAACAAAGACAGTGAAAGAGAGAGAAATTCTTACAAAATTCGTTCAGCGGCTGTGATGCAGCCTGGATTGACCATATGTAGACCCACAGCTGATTGAGACATAAGGGTGGACACTCTTGGGGCTGAGAGGTTCGGTGAGGTTGGGTGAGCCAACGCAGACCCTTTCAAGTAATACTGCATGGTACCCATCCCATGGGTCCCAAATCTCCAGGTTCAAGGGCATCTTCCTACGTCGAAAACAAGCATGAGAAACCCAGAAGATGGTACACCGTGTGATCGGGAAAGGTTTCTAAAACGCACCTCATTTCTCATCTCCTTTGCTCGGGTTCGCCATTCCAGCCGATTTACTAGCCATCTCCCTCCTTGGAGAATCAGCACCTTTAACCTCCTGTTCCGTACAGGTTGCAATTTGTCCTGAGGATGAACGGGAAGAGGGGGAACCAATGAGAGACTAGCTCTAGGTGTTGGGACAGGCACAGGTCACTCTATTTTCCCATCAGGAAGAAGAATTAAGCACAAGCTCAGCCTGCCCCCCAGAACCAGAAGAGGGCCTGAAGCAATCCTGCGCTTTTGCGGCCAGCTCCCAAAAAAGCGAGTTGAAAAATGGAGCTCAGGGGCACTGCAATTCACAAACCTGCAGAGTTTTAAATGATACCTCTCGTCCACAAATATATTAAGGGAAGGCAACGAAGAGGCTTTGAAAGCAAGGCAGAATTGCAGGAAACAGATTTCAGGAGGTAGATTCGAATCGCCTTGAAAGCACATGAAAAGCGGCAAAACGTGGACAATGATGCCCTTGGCCAAAAAGGGCGTATGCGTTTTTTCCTGAATATATTCAGGAAAAAACGCATACGCCCTTTTTGGCCAACCAAGCAACCTGGAAAGGCCAATCAGCGCTCCAAAGAAGTCTCGCTTCCCAGCGGGCAAAAGGGCCATGCGGAAAAAAGTGTCCAAACCAGAAATGCAGGACCGGCCATGGAGAAATGGGAGCCTTGCTACGCTGATGGGTGGGATGTAAATTGCCAACAGCCACTCTCGAGAAGTGTACGGTGTGTTCTGAAACATCTAAAAAACACAGCTTGGAGAGCATAGGGCACTTCCACTCATGGGCGTATAAATTGGGAAAACTAAAAATCAGCAAGACACAGGCACCCCAAAGTTGAGGGCTGCTCTGTGGACAAGAACCCCCACTTCATTACACCTTAAATATCCTAGGAAAGAGAAAAATGGATAAAGAAGTGGTGGTCCTCATGTACAATGGAATATCACTCAGCCATGAAATCCACGTCATAAGGCTAGTAGCAGCACGATGAGTGGATTTAGGTACGACGATTCTAAGTGAAATAAGTCACACAGAAAAGACACTTATCATAAGATATCACTTAGAGGCGGAATGTAAAAACCGCTACACTTGAACTGAATTGCAAAACAGAACAGAGTCACACGTTTAGGAAACACACTATGGCTGCTGAACGGGAAAGGTGAGGTGGGGTGATGCATAAAACAAGGGTTTCAAATTAGCTCCGATACCGTTCCATAAACCCAATATGTAAGAGACAAGACCTATTCCTTTTTCAGTGAACTGGACTCAACACCCCCTATTAACCGCACAAGAATATATCTGACTAGTAAGAATCTTCAAACCTATGTATTGATATCTCTCCGTTAATGAGTCAAGGGGGTGTAAAGCGGCATAAACACAGCCGTGAAAAGCAGCTAAACCCCAATATAAAAATAAATTACTTTTCAAAACCCGTGAAACAAAGACAGTGAAAGAGAGAGAAATTCTTACAAAATTCGTTCAGGGGCTGTGAAGCAACCTGGATTGACCATATCTAGACCCACAGCTGATTGAGACATAAGGGTGGACACTCTTGGGGCTGAGAGGTTCGGTGAGGTTGGGTGAGCCAACGCAGACCCTTTCAAGTAATACTGCATGGTACCCATCCCATGGGTCCCAAATCTCCAGGTTCAAGGGCATCTTCCTACGTCGAAAACAGGCATAAGAAACCCAGAAGATGGTACACCGTGTGATCCGGAAAGGTTTCTAAAACGCACCTCATTTCTCATCTCCTTTGCTCGGGTTCGCCATTCCAGCCGATTTACTAGCCATCTCCCTCCTTGGAGAATCAGCACCTTTAACCTCCTGTTCCGTACAGGTTGCAATTTGTCCTGAGGATGAACGGGAAGAGGGGGAACCAATGAGAGACTAGCTCTAGGTGTTGGGACAGGCACAGGTCACTCTATTTTCCCATCAGGAAGAAGAATTAAGCACAAGCTCAGCCTGCCCCCCAGAACCAGAAGAGGGCCTGAAGCAATCCTGCGCTTTTGCGGCCAGCTCCCAAAAAAGCGAGTTGAAAAATGGAGCTCAGGGGCACTGCAATTCACAAACCTGCAGAGTTTTAAATGATAACTCTCGTCCACAAATATATTGAGGGAAGGCAACGAAGAGGCTTTGAAAGCAAGGCAGAATTGCAGGAAACAGATTTCAGGAGGTAGATTCGAATCGCCTTGAAAGCACATGAAAAGCGGCAAAACGTGGACAATGATGCCCTTGGCCAAAAAGGGCGTATGCGTTTTTTCCTGAATATATTCAGGAAAAAACGCATACGCCCTTTTTGGCCAACCAAGCAACCTGGAAAGGCCAATCAGCGCTCCAAAGAAGTCTCGCTTCCCAGCGGGCAAAAGGGCCATGCGGAAAAAAGTGTCCAAACCAGAAATGCAGGACCGGCCATGGAGAAATGGGAGCCTTGCTACGCTGATGGGTGGGATGTAAATTGCCAACAGCCACTCTGGAGAAGTGTACGGTGTGTTCTGAAACATCTAAAAAACACAGCTTGGAGAGCATAGGGCACTTCCACTCATGGGCGTATAAATTGGGAAAACTAAAAATCAGCAAGACACAGGCACCCCAAAGTTTAGGGCTGCTCTGTTGACAAGAACCCCCACTTCATTACACCTTAAATATCCTAGGAAAGAGAAAAATGGATAAAGAAGTTGGGGTCCTCATGTACAATGGAATATCACTCAGCCATGAAATCCACGTCATAAGGCTAGTAGCAGCACGATGAGTGGATTTAGGTACGAAGATTCTAAGTGAAATAAGTCACACAGAAAAAGACACTTATCATAAGATATCACTTATAGAGGGAATGTAAAAACCGCTACACTTGAACTGAATTGCAAAACAGAACAGAGTCACACGTTTAGGAAACACACTATGGCTGCTGAACGGGAAAGGTGAGATGGGGTGATGCATAAAACAAGGGTTTCAAATTAGCTCCGATACCGTTCCATAAACCCAATATGTAAGAGACAAGACCTATTCCTTTTTCAGTGAACTGGACTCAACACCCCCTATTCACCGCACAAGAATATATCTGACTAGTAAGAATCTTCAAACCTATGTATTGATATCTCTCCGTAAGTGAGTCAAGGGGGTGTAAAGCGGCATAAACCCAGTCGTGAAAAGCAGCTAAACCCCATTATAAAAATAAATTACTTTTCAAAACCCGTGAAACAAAGACAGTGAAAGAGAGAGAAATTCTTACAAAATTCGTTCAGGGGCTGTGATGCAACCTGGATTGACCATATCTAGACCCACAGCTGATTGAGACATAAGGGTGGACACTCTTGGGGCTGAGAGGTTCGGTGAGGTTGGGTGAGCCAACGCAGACCCTTTCAAGTAATACTGCATGGTACCCATCCCATGGGTCCCAAATCTCCAGGTTCAAGGGCATCTTCCTACGTCGAAAACAGGCATGAGAAACCCAGAAGATGGTACACCGTGTGATCGGGAAAGGTTTCTAAAACGCACCTCATTTCTCATCTCCTTTGCTCAGGTTCGCCATTCCAGCCGATTTACTAGCCGTCTCCCTCCTTGGAGAATCAGCACCTTTAACCTCCTGTTCCGTACAGGTTGCAATTTGTCCTGAGGATGAACGGGAAGAGGGGGAACCAATGAGAGACTAGCTCTAGGTGTTGGGACAGGCACAGGTCACTCTATTTTCCCATCAGGAAGAAGAATTAAGCAGAAGCTCAGCCTGCCTCCCAGAACCAGAAGAGGGCCTGAAGCAATCCTGCGCTTTTGCGGCCAGCTCCCAAAAAAGCAAGTTGAAAAATGGAGCTCAGGGGCACTGCAATTCACAAACCTGCAGAGTTTTAAATGATACCTCTCGTCCACAAATATATTAAGGGAAGGCAACGAAGAGGCTTTGAAAGCAAGGCAGAATTGCAGGAAACAGATTTCAGGAGGTAGATTCGAATCGCCTTGAAAGCACATGAAAAGCGGCAAAACGTGGACAATGATGCCCTTGGCCAAAAAGGGCGTATGCGTTTTTTCCTGAATATATTCAGGAAAAAACGCATACGCCCTTTTTGGCCAACCAAGCAACCTGGAAATGCCAATCAGTGCTCCAAAGAAGTCTCGCTTCCCAGCGGGCAAAAGGGCCATGCGGAAAAAAGTGTCCAAACCAGAAATGCAGGACCGGCCATGGAGAAATGGGTGCCTTGCTACGCTGATGGGTGGGATGTAAATTGCCAACAGCCACTCTGGAGAAGTGTACGGTGTGTTCTGAAACATCTAAAAAACACAGCTTGGAGAGCATAGGGCACTTCCACTCATGGGCGTATAAATTGGGAAAACTAAGAATCAGCAAGACACAGGCACCCCAAAGTTTAGGGCTGCTCTGTTGACAAGAACCCCCACTTCATTACACCTTAAATATCCTAGGAAAGAGAAAAATGGATAAAGAAGTGGTGGTCCTCATGTACAATGGAATATCACTCAGCCATGAAATCCACGTCATAAGGCTAGTAGCAGCACGATGAGTGGATTTAGGTACGACGATTCTAAGTCAAATAAGTCACACAGAAAAGACACTTATCATAAGATATCACTTAGAGAGGGAATGTAAAAACCGCTACACTTGAACTGAATTGCAAAACAGAACAGAGTCACACGTTTAGGAAACACACTATGGCTGCTGAACGGGAAAGGTGAGGTGGGGTGATGCATAAAACAAGGGTTTCAAATTAGCTCCGATACCGTTCCATAAACCCAATATGTAAGAGACAAGACCTATTCCTTTTTCAGTGAACTGGACTCAACACCCCCTATTCACCGCACAAGAATATATCTGACTAGTAAGAATCTTCAAACCTATGTATTGATATCTCTCCGTAAGTGAGTCAAGGGGGTGTAAAGCGGCATAAACACAGCCGTGAAAAGCAGCTAAACCCCATTATAAAAATAAATTACTTTTCAAAACCCGTGAAACAAAGACAGTGAAAGAGAGAGAAATTCTTACAAAATTCGTTCAGCGGCTGTGATGCAACCTGGATTGACCATATGTAGACCCACAGCTGATTGAGACATAAGGGTGGACACTCTTGGGGCTGAGAGGTTCGGTGAGGTTGGGTGAGCCAACGCAGACCCTTTCAAGTAATACTGCATGGTACCCATCCCATGGGTCCCAAATCTCCAGGTTCAAGGGCATCTTCCTACGTCGAAAACAAGCATGAGAAACCCAGAAGATGGTACACCGTGTGATCGGGAAAGGTTTCTAAAACGCACCTCATTTCTCATCTCCTTTGCTCGGGTTCGCCATTCCAGCCGATTTACTAGCCATCTCCCTCCTTGGAGAATCAGCACCTTTAACCTCCTGTTCCGTACAGGTTGCAATTTGTCCTGAGGATGAACGGGAAGAGGGGGAACCAATGAGAGACTAGCTCTAGGTGTTGGGACAGGCACAGGTCACTCTATTTTCCCATCAGGAAGAAGAATTAAGCACAAGCTCAGCCTGCCCCCCAGAACCAGAAGAGGGCCTGAAGCAATCCTGCGCTTTTGCGGCCAGCTCCCAAAAAAGCGAGTTGAAAAATGGAGCTCAGGGGCACTGCAATTCACAAACCTGCAGAGTTTTAAATGATACCTCTCGTCCACAAATATATTAAGGGAAGGCAACGAAGAGGCTTTGAAAGCAAGGCAGAATTGCAGGAAACAGATTTCAGGAGGTAGATTCGAATCGCCTTGAAAGCACATGAAAAGCGGCAAAACGTGGACAATGATGCCCTTGGCCAAAAAGGGCGTATGCGTTTTTTCCTGAATATATTCAGGAAAAAACGCATACGCCCTTTTTGGCCAACCAAGCAACCTGGAAAGGCCAATCAGCGCTCCAAAGAAGTCTCGCGTCCCAGCGGGCAAAAGGGCCATGCGGAAAAAAGTGTCCAAACCAGAAATGCAGGACCGGCCATGGAGAAATGGGAGCCTTGCTACGCTGATGGGTGGGATGTAAATTGCCAACAGCCACTCTGGAGAAGTGTACGGTGTGTTCTGAAATATCTAAAAAACACAGCTTGGAGAGCATAGGGCACTTCCACTCATGGGCGTATAAATTGGGAAAACTAAAAATCAGCAAGACACAGGCACCCCAAAGTTGAGGGCTGCTCTGTGGACAAGAACCCCCACTTCATTACACCTTAAATATCCTAGGAAAGAGAAAAATGGATAAAGAAGTGGTGGTCCTCATGTACAATGGAATATCACTCAGCCATGAAATCCACGTCATAAGGCTAGTAGCAGCACGATGAGTGGATTTAGGTACGACGATTCTAAGTGAAATAAGTCACACAGAAAAGACACTTATCATAAGATATCACTTAGAGGCGGAATGTAAAAACCGCTACACTTGAACTGAATTGCAAAACAGAACAGAGTCACACGTTTAGGAAACACACTATGGCTGCTGAACGGGAAAGGTGAGGTGGGGTGATGCATAAAACAAGGGTTTCAAATTAGCTCCGATACCGTTCCATAAACCCAATATGTAAGAGACAAGACCTATTCCTTTTTCAGTGAACTGGACTCAACACCCCCTATTCACCGCACAAGAATATATCTGACTAGTAAGAATCTTCAAACCTATGTATTGATATCTCTCCGTAAGTGAGTCAAGGGGGTGTAAAGCGGCATAAACACAGCCGTGAAAAGCAGCTAAACCCCATTATAAAAATAAATTACTTTTCAAAACCCGTGAAACAAAGACAGTGAAAGAGAGAGAAATTCTTACAAAATTCGTTCAGCGGCTGTGATGCAACCTGGATTGACCATATGTAGACCCACAGCTGATTGAGACATAAGGGTGGACACTCTTGGGGCTGAGAGGTTCGGTGAGGTTGGGTGAGCCAACGCAGACCCTTTCAAGTAATACTGCATGGTACCCATCCCATGGGTCCCAAATCTCCAGGTTCAAGGGCATCTTCCTACGTCGAAAACAAGCATGAGAAACCCGGAAGATGGTACACCGTGTGATCGGGAAAGGTTTCTAAAACGCACCTCATTTCTCATCTCCTTTGCTCGGGTTCGCCATTCCAGCCGATTTACTAGCCATCTCCCTCCTTGGAGAATCAGCACCTTTAACCTCCTGTTCCGTACAGGTTGCAATTTGTCCTGAGGATGAACGGGAAGAGGGGGAACCAATGAGAGACTAGCTCTAGGTGTTGGGACAGGCACAGGTCACTCTATTTTCCCATCAGGAAGAAGAATTAAGCACAAGCTCAGCCTGCCCCCCAGAACCAGAAGAGGGCCTGAAGCAATCCTGCGCTTTTGCGGCCAGCTCCCAAAAAAGCGAGTTGAAAAATGGAGCTCAGGGGCACTGCAATTCACAAACCTGCAGAGTTTTAAATGATAACTCTCGTCCACAAATATATTGAGGGAAGGCAACGAAGAGGCTTTGAAAGCAAGGCAGAATTGCAGGAAACAGATTTCAGGAGGTAGATTCGAATCGCCTTGAAAGCACATGAAAAGCGGCAAAACGTGGACAATGATGCCCTTGGCCAAAAAGGGCGTATGCGTTTTTTCCTGAATATATTCAGGAAAAAACGCATACGCCCTTTTTGGCCAACCAAGCAACCTGGAAAGGCCAATCAGCGCTCCAAAGAAGTCTCGCTTCCCAGCGGGCAAAAGGGCCATGCGGAAAAAAGTGTCCAAACCAGAAATGCAGGACCGGCCATGGAGAAATGGGAGCCTTGCTACGCTGATGGGTGGGATGTAAATTGCCAACAGCCACTCTGGAGAAGTGTACGGTGTGTTCTGAAACATCTAAAAAACACAGCTTGGAGAGCATAGGGCACTTCCACTCATGGGCGTATAAATTGGGAAAACTAAAAATCAGCAAGACACAGGCACCCCAAAGTTTAGGGCTGCTCTGTTGACAAGAACCCCCACTTCATTACACCTTAAATATCCTAGGAAAGAGAAAAATGGATAAAGAAGTTGGGGTCCTCATGTACAATGGAATATCACTCAGCCATGAAATCCACGTCATAAGGCTAGTAGCAGCACGATGAGTGGATTTAGGTACGAAGATTCTAAGTGAAATAAGTCACACAGAAAAAGACACTTATCATAAGATATCACTTAGAGAGGGAATGTAAAAACCGCTACACTTGAACTGAATTGCAAAACAGAACAGAGTCACACGTTTAGGAAACACACTATGGCTGCTGAACGGGAAAGGTGAGGTGGGGTGATGCATAAAACAAGGGTTTCAAATTAGCTCCGATACCGTTCCATAAACCCAATATGTAAGAGACAAGACCTATTCCTTTTTCAGTGAACTGGACTCAACACCCCCTATTCACCGCACATGAATATATCTGACTAGTAAGAATCTTCAAACCTATGTATTGATATCTCTCCGTAAGTGAGTCAAGGGGGTGTAAAGCGGCATAAACACAGCCGTGAAAAGCAGCTAAACCCCAATATAAAAATAAATTACTTTTCAAAACCCGTGAAACAAAGACAGTGAAAGAGAGAGAAATTCTTACAAAATTCGTTCAGGGGCTGTGATGCAACCTGGATTGACCATATCTAGACCCACAGCTGATTGAGACATAAGGGTGGACACTCTTGGGGCTGAGAGGTTCGGTGAGGTTGGGTGAGCCAACGCAGACCCTTTCAAGTAATACTGCATGGTACCCATCCCATGGGTCCCAAATCTCCAGGTTCAAGGGCATCTTCCTACGTCGAAAACAGGCATGAGAAACCCAGAAGATGGTACACCGTGTGATCGGGAAAGGTTTCTAAAACGCACCTCATTTCTCATCTCCTTTGCTCAGGTTCGCCATTCCAGCCGATTTACTAGCCGTCTCCCTCCTTGGAGAATCAGCACCTTTAACCTCCTGTTCCGTACAGGTTGCAATTTGTCCTGAGGATGAACGGGAAGAGGGGGAACCAATGAGAGACTAGCTCTAGGTGTTGGGACAGGCACAGGTCACTCTATTTTCCCATCAGGAAGAAGAATTAAGCACAAGCTCAGCCTGCCTCCCAGAACCAGAAGAGGGCCTGAAGCAATCCTGCGCTTTTGCGGCCAGCGCCCAAAAAAGCAAGTTGAAAAATGGAGCTCAGGGGCACTGCAATTCACAAACCTGCAGAGTTTTAAATGATACCTCTCGTCCACAAATATATTAAGGGAAGGCAACGAAGAGGCTTTGAAAGCAAGGCAGAATTGCAGGAAACAGATTTCAGGAGGTAGATTCGAATCGCCTTGAAAGCACATGAAAAGCGGCAAAACGTGGACAATGATGCCCTTGGCCAAAAAGGGCGTATGCGTTTTTTCCTGAATATATTCAGGAAAAAACGCATACGCCCTTTTTGGCCAACCAAGCAACCTGGAAAGGCCAATCAGCGCTCCAAAGAAGTCTCGCTTCCCAGCGGGCAAAAGGGCCATGCGGAAAAAAGTGTCCAAACCAGAAATGCAGGACCGGCCATGGAGAAATGGGTGCCTTGCTACGCTGATGGGTGGGATGTAAATTGCCAACAGCCACTCTGGAGAAGTGTACGGTGTGTTCTGAAACATCTAAAAAACACAGCTTGGAGAGCATAGGGCACTTCCACTCATGGGCGTATAAATTGGGAAAACTAAAAATCAGCAAGACACAGGCACCCCAAAGTTTAGGGCTGCTCTGTTGACAAGAACCCCCACTTCATTACACCTTAAATATCCTAGGAAAGAGAAAAATGGATAAAGAAGTGGTGGTCCTCATGTACAATGGAATATCACTCAGCCATGAAATCCACGTCATAAGGCTAATAGCAGCACGATGAGTGGATTTAGGTACGACGATTCTAAGTGAAATAAGTCACACAGAAAAGACACTTATCATAAGATATCACTTAGAGAGGGAATGTAAATACCGCTACACTTGAACTGAATTGCAAAACAGAACAGAGTCACACGTTTAGGAAACACACTATGGCTGCTGAACGGGAAAGGTGAGGTGGGGTGATGCATAAAACAAGGGTTTCAAATTAGCTCCGATACGGTTCCATAAACCCAATATGTAAGAGACAAGACCTATTCCTTTTTCAGTGAACTGGACTCAACACCCCCTATTCACCGCACAAGAATATATCTGACTAGTAAGAATCTTCAAACCTATGTATTGATATCTCTCCGTTAATGAGTCAAGGGGGTGTAAAGCGGCATAAACACAGCCGTGAAAAGCAGCTAAACCCCAATATAAAAATAAATTACTTTTCAAAACCCGTGAAACAAAGACAGTGAAAGAGAGAGAAATTCTTACAAAATTCGTTCAGGGGCTGTGATGCAACCTGGATTGACCATATCTAGACCCACAGCTGATTGAGACATAAGGGTGGACACTCTTGGGGCTGAGAGGTTCGGTGAGGTTGGGTGAGCCAACGCAGACCCTTTCAAGTAATACTGCATGGTACCCATCCCATGGGTCCCAAAACTCCAGGTTCAAGGGCATCTTCCTACGTCGAAAACAGGCATAAGAAACCCAGAAGATGGTACACCGTGTGATCCGGAAAGGTTTCTAAAACGCACCTCATTTCTCATCTCCTTTGCTCGGGTTCGCCATTCCAGCCGATTTACTAGCCATCTCCCTCCTTGGAGAATCAGCACCTTTAACCTCCTGTTCCGTACAGGTTGCAATTTGTCCTGAGGATGAACGGGAAGAGGGGGAACCAATGAGAGACTAGCTCTAGGTGTTGGGACAGGCACAGGTCACTCTATTTTCCCATCAGGAAGAAGAATTAAGCACAAGCTCAGCCTGCCCCCCAGAACCAGAAGAGGGCCTGAAGCAATCCTGCGCTTTTGCGGCCAGCTCCCAAAAAAGCGAGTTGAAAAATGGAGCTCAGGGGCACTGCAATTCACAAACCTGCACAGTTTTAAATGATACCTCTCGTCCACAAATATATTAAGGGAAGGCAACGAAGAGGCTTTGAAAGCAAGGCAGAATTGCAGGAAACAGATTTCAGGAGGTAGATTCGAATCGCCTTGAAAGCACATGAAAAGCGGCAAAACGTGGACAATGATGCCCTTGGCCAAAAAGGGCGTATGCGTTTTTTCCTGAATATATTCAGGAAAAAACGCATACGCCCTTTTTGGCCAACCAAGCAACCTGGAAAGGCCAATCAGCGCTCCAAAGAAGTCTCGCTTCCCAGCGGGCAAAAGGGCCATGCGGAAAAAAGTGTCCAAACCAGAAATGCAGGACCGGCCATGGAGAAATGGGAGCCTTGCTACGCTGATGGGTGGGATGTAAATTGCCAACAGCCACTCTGGAGAAGTGTACGGTGTGTTCTGAAACATCTAAAAAACACAGCTTGGAGAGCATAGGGCACTTCCACTCATGGGCGTATAAATTGGGAAAACTAAAAATCAGCAAGACACAGGCACCCCAAAGTTTAGGGCTGCTCTGTGGACAAGAACCCCCACTTCATTACACCTTAAATATCCTAGGAAAGAGAAAAATGGATAAAGAAGTGGTGGTCCTCATGTACAATGGAATATCACTCAGCCATGAAATCCACGTCATAAGGCTAGTAGCAGCACGATGAGTGGATTTAGGTACGACGATTCTAAGTGAAATAAGTCACACAGAAAAGACACTTATCATAAGATATCACTTAGAGGCGGAATGTAAAAACCGCTACACTTGAACTGAATTGCAAAACAGAACAGAGTCACACGTTTAGGAAACACACTATGGCTGCTGAACGGGAAAGGTGAGGTGGGGTGATGCATAAAACAAGGGTTTCAAATTAGCTCCGATACCGTTCCATAAACCCAATATGTAAGAGACAAGACCTATTCCTTTTTCAGTGAACTGGACTCAACACCCCCTATTCACCGCACAAGAATATATCTGACTAGTAAGAATCTTCAAACCTATGTATTGATATCTCTCCGTAAGTGAGTCAAGGGGGTGTAAAGCGGCATAAACACAGCCGTGAAAAGCAGCTAAACCCCATTATAAAAATAAATTACTTTTCAAAACCCGTGAAACAAAGACAGTGAAAGAGAGAGAAATTCTTACAAAATTCGTTCAGGGGCTGTGATGCAACCTGGATTGACCATATCTAGACCCACAGCTGATTGAGACATAAGGGTGGACACTCTTGGGGCTGAGAGGTTCGGTGAGGTTGGGTGAGCCAACGCAGACCCTTTCAAGTAATACTGCATGGTACCCATCCCATGGGTCCCAAATCTCCAGGTTCAAGGGCATCTTCCTACGTCGAAAACAGGCATGAGAAACCCAGAAGATGGTACACCGTGTGATCGGGAAAGGTTTCTAAAACGCACCTCATTTCTCATCTCCTTTGCTCAGGTTCGCCATTCCAGCCGATTTACTAGCCGTCTCCCTCCTTGGAGAATCAGCACCTTTAACCTCCTGTTCCGTACAGGTTGCAATTTGTCCTGAGGATGAACGGGAAGAGGGGGAACCAATGAGAGACTAGCTCTAGGTGTTGGGACAGGCACAGGTCACTCTATTTTCCCATCAGGAAGAAGAATTAAGCACAAGCTCAGCCTGCCCCCCAGAACCAGAAGAGGGCCTGAAGCAATCCTGCGCTTTTGCGGCCAGCTCCCAAAAAAGCGAGTTGAAAAATGGAGCTCAGGGGCACTGCAATTCACAAACCTGCAGAGTTTTAAATGATACCTCTCGTCCACAAATATATTAAGGGAAGGCAACGAAGAGGCTTTGAAAGCAAGGCAGAATTGCAGGAAACAGATTTCAGGAGGTAGATTCGAATCGCCTTGAAAGCACATGAAAAGCGGCAAAACGTGGACAATGATGCCCTTGGCCAAAAAGGGCGTATGCGTTTTTTCCTGAATATATTCAGGAAAAAACGCATACGCACTTTTTGGCCAACCAAGCAACCTGGAAAGGCCAATCAGCGCTCCAAAGAAGTCTCGCTTCCCAGCGGGCAAAAGGGCCATGCGGAAAAAAGTGTCCAAACCAGAAATGCAGGACCGGCCATGGAGAAATGGGAGCCTTGCTACGCTGATGGGTGGGATGTAAATTGCCAACAGCCACTCCGGAGAAGTGTACGGTGTGTTCTGAAACATCTAAAAACACAGCTTGGAGAGCATAGGGCACTTCCACTCATGGGCGTATAAATTGGGAAAACTAAAAATCAGCAAGACACAGGCACCCCAAAGTTTAGGGCTGCTCTGTTGACAAGAACCCCCACTTCATTACACCTTAAATATCCTAGGAAAGAGAAAAATGGATAAAGAAGTTGGGGTCCTCCTGTACAATGGAATATCACTCAGCCATGAAATCAACGTCATAAGGCTAGTAGCAGCACGATGAGTGGATTTAGGTACGACGATTCTAAGTGAAATAAGTCACACAGAAAAAGACACTTATCATAAGATATCACTTAGAGAGGGAATGTAAAAACCGCTACACTTGAACTGAATTGCAAAACAGAACAGAGTCACACGTTTAGGAAACACACTATGGCTGCTGAACGGGAAAGGTGAGGTGGGGTGATGCATAAAACAAGGGTTTCAAATTAGCTCCGATACCGTTCCATAATCCAAATATGTAAGAGACAAGACCTATTCCTTTTTCAGTGAACTGGACTCAACACCCCCTATTCACCGCACAAGAATATATCTGACTAGTAAGAATCTTCAAACCTATGTATTGATATCTCTCTGTAAGTGAGTCAAGGGGGTGTAAAGCGGCATAAACACAGCCGTGAAAAGCAGCTAAACCCCATTATAAAAATAAATTACTTTTCAAAACCCGTGAAACAAAGACAGTGAAAGAGAGAGAAATTCTTACAAAATTCGTTCAGGGGCTGTGATGCAACCTGGATTGACCATATCTAGACCCACACCTGATTGAGACATAAGGGTGGACACTCTTGGGGCTGAGAGGTTCGGTGAGGTTGGGTGAGCCAACGCAGACCCTTTCAAGTAATACTGCATGGTACCCATCCCATGGGTCCCAAATCTCCAGGTTCAAGGGCATCTTCCTACGTCGAAAACAGGCATGAGAAACCCAGAAGATGGTACACCGTGTGATCGGGAAAGGTTTCTAAAACGCACCTCATTTCTCATCTCCTTTGCTCGGGTTCGCCATTCCAGCCGATTTACTAGCCATCTCCCTCCTTGGAGAATCAGCACCTTTAACCTCCTGTTCCGTACAGGTTGCAATTTGTCCTGAGGATGAACGGGAAGAGGGGGAACCAATGAGAGACTAGCTCTAGGTGTTGGGACAGGCACAGGTCACTCTATTTTCCCATCAGGAAGAAGAATCAAGCACAAGCTCAGCCTGCCCCCCAGAACCAGAAGAGGGCCTGAAGCAATCCTGCGCTTTTGCGGCCAGCTCCCAAAAAAGCGAGTTGAAAAATGGAGCTCAGGGGCACTGCAATTCACAAACCTGCAGAGTTTTAAATGATACCTCTCGTCCACAAATATATTAAGGGAAGGCAACGAAGAGGCTTTGAAAGCAAGGCAGAATTGCAGGAAACAGATTTCAGGAGGTAGATTCGAATCGCCTTGAAAGCACATGAAAAGCGGCAAAACGTGGACAATGATGCCCTTGGCCAAAAAGGGCGTATGCGTTTTTTCCTGAATATATTCAGGAAAAAACGCATACGCACTTTTTGGCCAACCAAGCAACCTGGAAACGCCAATCAGCGCTCCAAAGAAGTCTCGCTTCCCAGCGGGCAAAAGGGCCATGCGGAAAAAAGTGTCCAAACCAGAAATGCAGGACCGGCCATGGAGAAATGGGAGCCTTGCTACGCTGATGGGTGGGATGTAAATTGCCAACAGCCACTCCGGAGAAGTGTACGGTGTGTTCTGAAACATCTAAAAACACAGCTTGGAGAGCATAGGGCACTTCCACTCATGGGCGTATAAATTGGGAAAACTAAAAATCAGCAAGACACAGGCACCCCAAAGTTTAGGGCTGCTCTGTTGACAAGAACCCCCACTTCATTACACCTTAAATATCCTAGGAAAGAGAAAAATGGATAAAGAAGTTGGGGTCCTCATGTACAATGGAATATCACTCAGCCATGAAATCAACGTCATAAGGCTAGTAGCAGCACGATGAGTGGATTTAGGTACGACGATTCTAAGTGAAATAAGTCACACAGAAAAAGACACTTATCATAAGATATCACTTAGAGAGGGAATGTAAAAACCGCTACACTTGAACTGAATTGCAAAACAGAACAGAGTCACACGTTTAGGAAACACACTATGGCTGCTGAACGGGAAAGGTGAGGTGGGGTGATGCATAAAACAAGGGTTTCAAATTAGCTCCGATACCGTTCCATAATCCCAATATGTAAGAGACAAGACCTATTCCTTTTTCAGTGAACTGGACTCAACACCCCCTATTCACCGCACAAGAATATATCTGACTAGTAAGAATCTTCAAACCTATGTATTGATATCTCTCTGTAAGTGAGTCAAGGTGGTGTAAAGCGGCATAAACACAGCCGTGAAAAGCAGCTAAACCCCATTATAAAAATAAATTACATTTCAAAACCCGTGAAACAAAGACAGTGAAAGCGAGAGAAATTCTTACAAAATTCGTTCACGGGCTGTGATGCAACCTGGATTGACCATATCTAGACCCACAGCTGATTGAGACATAAGGGTGGACACTCTTGGGGCTGAGAGGTTCGGTGAGGTTGGGTGAGCCAACGCAGACCCTTTCAAGTAATACTGCATGGTACCCATCCCATGGGTCCCAAATCTCCAGGTTCAAGGGCATCTTCCTACGTCGAAAACAGGCATGAGAAACCCAGAAGATGGTACACCGTGTGATCGGGAAAGGTTTCTAAAACGCACCTCATTTCTCATCTCCTTTGCTCGGGTTCGCCATTCCAGCCGATTTACTAGCCATCTCCCTCCTTGGAGAATCAGCACCTTTAACCTCCTGTTCCGTACAGGTTGCAATTTGTCCTGAGGATGAACGGGAAGAGGGGGAACCAATGAGAGACTAGCTCTAGGTGTTGGGACAGGCACAGGTCACTCTATTTTCCCATCAGGAAGAAGAATCAAGCACAAGCTCAGCCTGCCCCCCAGAACCAGAAGAGGGCCTGAAGCAATCCTGCGCTTTTGCGGCCAGCTCCCAAAAAAGCGAGTTGAAAAATGGAGCTCAGGGGCACTGCAATTCACAAACCTGCAGAGTTTTAAATGATACCTCTCGTCCACAAATATATTAAGGGAAGGCAACGAAGAGGCTTTGAAAGCAAGGCAGAATTGCAGGAAACAGATTTCAGGAGGTAGATTCGAATCGCCTTGAAAGCACATGAAAAGCGGCAAAACGTGGACAATGATGCCCTTGGCCAAAAAGGGCGTATGCGTTTTTTCCTGAATATATTCAGGAAAAAACGCATACGCACTTTTTGGCCAACCAAGCAACCTGGAAACGCCAATCAGCGCTCCAAAGAAGTCTCGCTTCCCAGCGGGCAAAAGGGCCATGCGGAAAAAAGTGTCCAAACCAGAAATGCAGGACCGGCCATGGAGAAATGGGAGCCTTGCTACGCTGATGGGTGGGATGTAAATTGCCAACAGCCACTCCGGAGAAGTGTACGGTGTGTTCTGAAACATCTAAAAACACAGCTTGGAGAGCATAGGGCACTTCCACTCATGGGCGTATAAATTGGGAAAACTAAAAATCAGCAAGACACAGGCACCCCAAAGTTTAGGGCTGCTCTGTTGACAAGAACCCCCACTTCATTACACCTTAAATATCCTAGGAAAGAGAAAAATGGATAAAGAAGTTGGGGTCCTCATGTACAATGGAATATCACTCAGCCATGAAATCAACGTCATAAGGCTAGTAGCAGCACGATGAGTGGATTTAGGTACGACGATTCTAAGTGAAATAAGTCACACAGAAAAAGACACTTATCATAAGATATCACTTAGAGAGGGAATGTAAAAACCGCTACACTTGAACTGAATTGCAAAACAGAACAGAGTCACACGTTTAGGAAACACACTATGGCTGCTGAACGGGAAAGGTGAGGTGGGGTGATGCATAAAACAAGGGTTTCAAATTAGCTCCGATACCGTTCCATAATCCCAATATGTAAGAGACAAGACCTATTCCTTTTTCAGTGAACTGGACTCAACACCCCCTATTCACCGCACAAGAATATATCTGACTAGTAAGAATCTTCAAACCTATGTATTGATATCTCTCTGTAAGTGAGTCAAGGTGGTGTAAAGCGGCATAAACACAGCCGTGAAAAGCAGCTAAACCCCATTATAAAAATAAATTACATTTCAAAACCCGTGAAACAAAGACAGTGAAAGCGAGAGAAATTCTTACAAAATTCGTTCACGGGCTGTGATGCAACCTGGATTGACCATATCTAGACCCACAGCTGATTGAGACATAAGGGTGGACACTCTTGGGGCTGAGAGGTTCGGTGAGGTTGGGTGAGCCAACGCAGACCCTTTCAAGTAATACTGCATGGTACCCATCCCATGGGTCCCAAATCTCCAGGTTCAAGGGCATCTTCCTACGTCGAAAACAGGCATGAGAAACCCAGAAGATGGTACACCGTGTGATCGGGAAAGGTTTCTAAAACGCACCTCATTTCTCATCTCCTTTGCTCGGGTTCGCCATTCCAGCCGATTTACTAGCCATCTCCCTCCTTGGAGAATCAGCACCTTTAACCTCCTGTTCCGTACAGGTTGCAATTTGTCCTGAGGATGAACGGGAAGAGGGGGAACCAATGAGAGACTAGCTCTAGGTGTTGGGACAGGCACAGGTCACTCTATTTTCCCATCAGTAAGAAGAATTAAGCACAAGCTCAGCCTGCCCCCCAGAACCAGAAGAGGGCCTGAAGCAATCCTGCGCTTTTGCGGCCAGCTCCCAAAAAAGCGAGTTGAAAAATGGAGCTCAGGGGCACTGCAATTCACAAACCTGCAGAGTTTTAAATGATACCTCTCGTCCACAAATATATTAAGGGAAGGCAACGAAGAGGCTTTGAAAGCAAGGCAGAATTGCAGGAAACAGATTTCAGGAGGTAGATTCGAATCGCCTTGAAAGCACATGAAAAGCGGCAAAACGTGGACAATGATGCCCTTGGCCAAAAAGGGCGTATGCGTTTTTTCCTGAATATATTCAGGAAAAAACGCATACGCACTTTTTGGCCAACCAAGCAACCTGGAAAGGCCAATCAGCGCTCCAAAGAAGTCTCGCTTCCCAGCGGGCAAAAGGGCCATGCGGAAAAAAGTGTCCAAACCAGAAATGCAGGACTGGCCATGGAGAAATGGGAGCCTTGCTACGCTGATGGGTGGGATGTAAATTGCCAACAGCCACTCCGGAGAAGTGTACGGTGTGTTCTGAAACATCTAAAAACACAGCTTGGAGAGCATAGGGCACTTCCACTCATGGGCGTATAAATTGGGAAAACTAAAAATCAGCAAGACACAGGCACCCCAAAGTTTAGGGCTGCTCTGTTGACAAGAACCCCCACTTCATTACACCTTAAATATCCTAGGAAAGAGAAAAATGGATAAAGAAGTTGGGGTCCTCATGTACAATGGAATATCACTCAGCCATGAAATCAACGTCATAAGGCTAGTAGCAGCACGATGAGTGGATTTAGGTACGACGATTCTAAGTGAAATAAGTCACACAGAAAAAGACACTTATCATAAGATATCACTTAGAGAGGGAATGTAAAAACCGCTACACTTGAACTGAATTGCAAAACAGAACAGAGTCACACGTTTAGGAAACACACTATGGCTGCTGAACGGGAAAGGTGAGGTGGGGTGATGCATAAAACAAGGGTTTCAAATTAGCTCCGATACCGTTCCATAATCCCAATATGTAAGAGACAAGACCTATTCCTTTTTCAGTGAACTGGACTCAACACCCCCTATTCACCGCACAAGAATATATCTGACTAGTAAGAATCTTCAAACCTATGTATTGATATCTCTCTGTAAGTGAGTCAAGGGGGTGTAAAGCGGCATAAACACAGCCGTGAAAAGCAGCTAAACCCCATTATAAAAATAAATTACTTTTCAAAACCCGTGAAACAAAGACAGTGAAAGAGAGAGAAATTCTTACAAAATTCGTTCAGGGGCTGTGATGCAACCTGGATTGACCATATCTAGACCCACAGCTGATTGAGACATAAGGGTGGACACTCTTGGGGCTGAGAGGTTCGGTGAGGTTGGGTGAGCCAACGCAGACCCTTTCAAGTAATACTGCATGGTACCCATCCCATGGGTCCCAAATCTCCAGGTTCAAGGGCATCTTCCTACGTCGAAAACAGGCATGAGAAACCCAGAAGATGGTACACCGTGTGATCGGGAAAGGTTTCTAAAACGCACCTCATTTCTCATCTCCTTTGCTCGGGTTCGCCATTCCAGCCGATTTACTAGCCATCTCCCTCCTTGGAGAATCAGCACCTTTAACCTCCTGTTCCGTACAGGTTGCAATTTGTCCTGAGGATGAACGGGAAGAGGGGGAACCAATGAGAGACTAGCTCTAGGTGTTGGGACAGGCACAGGTCACTCTATTTTCCCATCAGGAAGAAGAATCAAGCACAAGCTCAGCCTGCCCCCCAGAACCAGAAGAGGGCCTGAAGCAATCCTGCGCTTTTGCGGCCAGCTCCCAAAAAAGCGAGTTGAAAAATGGAGCTCAGGGGCACTGCAATTCACAAACCTGCAGAGTTTTAAATGATACCTCTCGTCCACAAATATATTAAGGGAAGGCAACGAAGAGGCTTTGAAAGCAAGGCAGAATTGCAGGAAACAGATTTCAGGAGGTAGATTCGAATCGCCTTGAAAGCACATGAAAAGCGGCAAAACGTGGACAATGATGCCCTTGGCCAAAAAGGGCGTATGCGTTTTTTCCTGAATATATTCAGGAAAAAACGCATACGCACTTTTTGGCCAACCAAGCAACCTGGAAACGCCAATCAGCGCTCCAAAGAAGTCTCGCTTCCCAGCGGGCAAAAGGGCCATGCGGAAAAAAGTGTCCAAACCAGAAATGCAGGACCGGCCATGGAGAAATGGGAGCCTTGCTACGCTGATGGGTGGGATGTAAATTGCCAACAGCCACTCCGGAGAAGTGTACGGTGTGTTCTGAAACATCTAAAAACACAGCTTGGAGAGCATAGGGCACTTCCACTCATGGGCGTATAAATTGGGAAAACTAAAAATCAGCAAGACACAGGCACCCCAAAGTTTAGGGCTGCTCTGTTGACAAGAACCCCCACTTCATTACACCTTAAATATCCTAGGAAAGAGAAAAATGGATAAAGAAGTTGGGGTCCTCATGTACAATGGAATATCACTCAGCCATGAAATCAACGTCATAAGGCTAGTAGCAGCACGATGAGTGGATTTAGGTACGACGATTCTAAGTGAAATAAGTCACACAGAAAAAGACACTTATCATAAGATATCACTTAGAGAGGGAATGTAAAAACCGCTACACTTGAACTGAATTGCAAAACAGAACAGAGTCACACGTTTAGGAAACACACTATGGCTGCTGAACGGGAAAGGTGAGGTGGGGTGATGCATAAAACAAGGGTTTCAAATTAGCTCCGATACCGTTCCATAATCCCAATATGTAAGAGACAAGACCTATTCCTTTTTCAGTGAACTGGACTCAACACCCCCTATTCACCGCACAAGAATATATCTGACTAGTAAGAATCTTCAAACCTATGTATTGATATCTCTCTGTAAGTGAGTCAAGGTGGTGTAAAGCGGCATAAACACAGCCGTGAAAAGCAGCTAAACCCCATTATAAAAATAAATTACATTTCAAAACCCGTGAAACAAAGACAGTGAAAGCGAGAGAAATTCTTACAAAATTCGTTCACGGGCTGTAATGCAACCTGGATTGACCATATCTAGACCCACAGCTGATTGAGACATAAGGGTGGACACTCTTGGGGCTGAGAGGTTCGGTGAGGTTGGGTGAGCCAACGCAGACCCTTTCAAGTAATACTGCATGGTACCCATCCCATGGGTCCCAAATCTCCAGGTTCAAGGGCATCTTCCTACGTCGAAAACAGGCATGAGAAACCCAGAAGATGGTACACCGTGTGATCGGGAAAGGTTTCTAAAACGCACCTCATTTCTCATCTCCTTTGCTCGGGTTCCCCATTCCAGCTGATTTACTAGCCATCTCCCGCCTTGGAGAATCAGCACCTTTAACCTCCTGTTCCATACAGGTTGCAATTGGTCCTGAGGATGAACGGGAAGAGAGGGAACCAATGAGAGACTAGCTCTAGGTGTTGGGACAGGCACAGGTCATTCTATTTTCCCATCAGGAAGAAGAATCAAGCACAAGCTCAGCCTGCCCCCCAGAACCAGAAGAGGGCCTGAAGCAATCCTGCGCTTTTGCGGCCAGCTCCCAAAAAAGCGAGTTGAAAAATGGAGCTCAGGGGCACTGCAATTCACAAACCTGCAGAGTTTTAAATGATACCTCTCGTCCACAAATATATTAAGGGAAGGCAACGAAGAGGCTTTGAAAGCAAGGCAGAATTGCAGGAAACAGATTTCAGGAGGTAGATTCGAATCGCCTTGAAAGCACATGAAAAGCGGCAAAACGTGGACAATGATGCCCTTGGCCAAAAAGGGCGTATGCGTTTTTTCCTGAATATATTCAGGAAAAAACGCATACGCCCTTTTTGGCCAACCAAGCAACCTGGAAAGGCCAATCAGCGCTCCAAAGAAGTCTCGCTTCCCAGCGGGCAAAAGGGCCATGCGGAAAAAAGTGTCCAAACCAGAAATGCAGGACCGGCCATGGAGAAATGGGAGCCTTGCTACGCTCATGGGTGGGATGTAAATTGCCAACAGCCACTCCGGAGAAGTGTACGGTGTGTTCTGAAACATCTAAAAACACAGCTTGGAGAGCATAGGGCACTTCCACTCATGGCCGTATAAATTGGGAAAACTAAAAATCAGCAAGACACAGGCACCCCAAAGTTTAGGGCTGCTCTGTGGACAAGAACCCCCACTTCATTACACCTTAAATATGCTAGGAAAGAGAAAAATGGATAAAGAAGTTGTGGTCCTCATGTACAATGGAATATCACTCAGCCATGAAATCAACGTCATAAGGCTAGTAGCAGCACGATGAGTGGATTTAGGTACGACGATTCTAAGTTAAATAAGTCACACAGAAAAAGACACTTATCATAAGATATCACTTCTAGAGGGAATGTAAAAACCGCTACACTTGAACTGAATTGCAAAACAGAACAGAGTCCCACGTTTAGGAAACACACTATGGCTGCTGAACGGGAAAGGTGAGGTGGGGTGATGCATAAAACAAGGGTTTCAAATTAGCTCCGATACCGTTCCATAAACCCAATATGTAAGAGACAAGACCTATTCCTTTTTCAGTGAACTGGACTCAACACCCCCTATTCACCGCACAAGAATATATCTGACTAGTAAGAATCTTCAAACCTATGTATTGATATCTCTCTGTAAGTGAGTCAAGGGGGTGTAAAGCGGCATAAACACAGCCGTGAAAAGCAGCTAAACCCCATTATAAAAATAAATTACTTTTCAAAACCCGTGAAACAAAGACAGTGAAAGAGAGAGAAATTCTTACAAAATTCGTTCAGGGGCTGTGATGCAACCTGGATTGACCATATCTAGACCCACAGCTGATTGAGACATAAGTGTGGACACTCTTGGGGCTGAGAGGTTCGGTGAGGTTGGGTGAGCCAACGCAGACCCTTTCAAATAATACTGCATGGTACCCATCCCATGGGTCCCAAATCTCCAGGTTCAAGGGCATCTTCCTACGTCGAAAACAGGCATGAGAAACCCAGAAGATGGTACACCGTGTGATCGGGAAAGGTTTCTAAAACGCACCTCATTTCTCATCTCCTTTGCTCGGGTTCGCCATTCCAGCCGATTTACTAGCCATCTCCCTCCTTGGAGAATCAGCACCTTTAACCTCCTGTTCCGTACAGGTTGCAATTTGTCCTGAGGATGAAGGGGAAGAGGGGGAACCAATGAGAGAGTAGCTCTAGGTGTTGGGACAGGCACAGGTCTCTCTATTTTCCCATCAGGAAGAAGAATTAAGCACAAGCTCAGCCTGCCCCCCAGAACCAGAAGAGGGCCTGAAGCAATCCTGCGCTTTTGCGGCCAGCTCCCAAAAAAGCGAGTTGAAAAAAGGAGCTCAGGGGCACTGCAATTCACAAACCTGCAGAGTTTTAAATGATACCTCTCGTCCACAAATATATTAAGGGAAGGCAACGAAGAGGCTTTGAAAGCAAGGCAGAATTGCAGGAAACAGATTTCAGGAGGTAGATTTGAATCGCCTTGAAAGCACATGAAAAGCGGCAAAACGTGGACAATGATGCCCTTGGCCAAAAAGGGCGTATGCGTTTTTTCCTGAATATATTCAGGAAAAAACGCATACGCCCTTTTTGGCCAACCAAGCAACCTGGAAAGGCCAATCAGCGCTCCAAAGAAGTCTCGCTTCCCAGAGGGCAAAAGGGCCCTGGGGAAAAAAGTGTCCAAACCAGAAATGCAGGACCGGCCATGGAGAAATGGGAGCCTTGCTACGCTGATGGGTGGGATGTAAATTGCCAATAGGCACTCAGGAGAAGTGTATGGTGTGTTCTAAAACATCTAAAAACACAGCTTGGAGAGCATAGGGCACTTCCACTCATGGGCGTATAAATTGGGAAAACTAAAAATCAGCAAGACACAGGCACCCCAAAGTTTAGGGCTGCTCTGTGGACAAGAACCCCCACTTCATTACACCTTAAATATCCTAGGAAAGAGAAAAATGGATAAAGAAGTTGTGGTCCTCATGTACAATGGAATATCACTCAGCCATGAAATCAACGTCATAAGGCTAGTAGCAGCAAGATGAGTGGATTTAGGTACGACAATTCTAAGTGAAATAAGTCACACAGAAAAAGACACTTATCATAAGATATCACTTAGAGAGGGAATGTAAAAACCGCTACACTTGAACTGAATTGCAAAACAGAACAGAGTCACACGTTTAGGAAACACACTATGGCTGCTGAACGGGAAAGGTGAGGTGGGGTGATGCATAAAACAAGGGTTTCAAATTAGCTCCGATACCGTTCCATAATCCCAATATGTAAGAGACAAGACCTATTCCTTTTTCAGTGAACTGGACTCAACACCCCCTATTCACCGCACAAGAATATATCTGACTAGTAAGAATCTTCAAACCTATGTATTGATATCTCTCTGTAAGTGAGTCAAGGTGGTGTAAAGCGGCATAAACACAGCCGTGAAAAGCAGCTAAACCCCATTATAAAAATAAATTACTTTTCAAAACCCGTGAAACAAAGACAGTGAAAGAGAGAGAAATTCTTACAAAATTCGTTCAGGGGCTGTGATGCAACCTGGATTGACCATATCTAGACCCACAGCTGATTGAGACATAAGGGTGGACACTCTTGGGGCTGAGAGGTTCGGTGAGGTTGGGTGAGCCAACGCAGACCCTTTCAAGTAATACTGCATGGTACCCATCCCATGGGTCCCAAATCTCCAGGTTCAAGGGCATCTTCCTACGTCGAAAACAGGCATGAGAAACCCAGAAGATGGTACACCGTGTGATCGGGAAAGGTTTCTAAAACGCACCTCATTTCTCATCTCCTTTGCTCGGGTTCGCCATTCCAGCCGATTTACTAGCCATCTCCCTCCTTGGAGAATCAGCACCTTTAACCTCCTGTTCCGTACAGGTTGCAATTTGTCCTGAGGATGAACGGGAAGAGGGGGAACCAATGAGAGACTAGCTCTAGGTGTTGGGACAGGCACAGGTCACTCTATTTTCCCATCAGGAAGAAGAATTAAGCACAAGCTCAGCCTGCCCCCCAGAACCAGAAGAGGGCCTGAAGCAATCCTGCGCTTTTGCGGCCAGCTCCCAAAAAAGCGAGTTGAAAAATGGAGCTCAGGGGCACTGCAATTCACAAACCTGCACAGTTTTAAATGATACCTCTTGTCCACAAATATATTAAGGGAAGGCAACGAAGAGGCTTTGAAAGCAAGGCAGAATTGCAGGAAACAGATTTCAGGAGGTAGATTCGAATCGCCTTGAAAGCACATGAAAAGCGGCAAAACGTGGACAATGATGCCCTTGGCCAAAAAGGGCGTATGCGTTTTTCCCTGAATATATTCAGGAAAAAACGCATACGCCCTTTTTGGCCAACCAAGCAACCTGGAAAGGCCAATCAGCGCTCCAAAGAAGTCTCGCTTCCCAGCGGGCAAAAGGGCCATGCGGAAAAAAGTGTCCAAACCAGAAATGCAGGACCGGCCATGGAGAAATGGGAGCCTTGCTACGCTGATGGGTGGGATGTAAATTGCCAACAGCCACTCTGGAGAAGTGTACGGTGTGTTCTGAAACATCTAAAAAACACAGCTTGGAGAGCATAGGGCACTTCCACTCATGGGCGTATAAATTGGGAAAACTAAAAATCAGCAAGACACAGGCACCCCAAAGTTTAGGGCTGCCCTGTGGACAAGAACCCCCACTTCATTACACCTTAAATATCCTAGGAAAGAGAAAAATGGATAAAGAAGTTGTGGTCCTCATGTACAATGGAATATCACTCAGCCATGAAATCAACGTCATAAGGCTAGTAGCAGCACGATGAGTGGATTTAGGTACGACGATTCTAAGTGAAATAAGTCACACAGAAAAAGACACTTATCATAAGATATCACTTCTAGAGGGAATATAAAAACAGCTACACTTGAACTGAATTGCAAAACAGAACAGAGTCCCACGTTTAGGAAACACACTATGGCTGCTGAACGGGAAGGGTGAGGAGGGGTGATGCATAAAACAAGGGTTTCAAATTAGCTCAGATACCGTTCTATAAACCCAATATGTAAGAGACAAGACCTATTCCTTTTTCAGTGAACTGGACTCAACACCCCCTATTCACCGCACAAGAATATATCTGACTAGTAAGAATCTTCAAACCTATGTATTGATATCTCTCCGTAAGTGAGTCAAGGGGGTGTAAAGCGGCATAAACACAGCCGTGAAAAGCAGCTAAACCCCATTATAAAAATAAATTACTTTTCAAAACCCGTGAAACAAAGACAGTGAAAGCGAGAGTAATTCTTACAAAATTCGTTCACGGGCTGTGATGCAAACTGGATTGACCATATCTAGACCCACAGCTGATTGAGACATAAGGGTGGACACTCTTGGGGCTGAGAGGTTCGGTGAGGTTGGGTGAGCCAACGCAGACCCTTTCAAGTAATACTGCATGGTACCCATCCCATGGGTCCCAAATCTCCAGGTTCAAGGGCATCTTCCTACGTCGAAAACAGGCATGAGAAACCCAGAAGATGGTACACCGTGTGATCGGGAAAGGTTTCTAAAACGCACCTCATTTCTCATCTCCTTTGCTCGGGTTCGCCATTCCAGCCGATTTACTAGACATCTCCCTCCTTGGAGAATCAGCACCTTTAACCTCCTGTTCCGTACAGGTTGCAATTTGTCCTGAGGATGAACGGGAAGAGGGGGAACCAATGAGAGACTAGCTCTAGGTGTTGGGACAGGCACAGGTCACTCTATTTTCCCATCAGGAAGAAGAATCAAGCACAAGCTCAGCCTGCCCCCCAGAACCAGAAGAGGGCCTGAAGCAATCCTGCGCTTTTACGGCCAGCTCCCAAAAAAGCGAGTTGAAAAATGGAGCTCAGGGGCACTGCAATTCACAAACCTGCAGAGTTTTAAATGATACCTCTCGTCCACAAATATATTAAGGGAAGGCAACGAAGAGGCTTTGAAAGCAAGGCAGAATTGCAGGAAACAGATTTCAGGAGGTAGATTCGAATCGCCTTGAAAGCACATGAAAAGCGGCAAAACGTGGACAATGATGCCCTTGGCCAAAAAGGGCGTATGCGTTTTTTCCTGAATATATTCAGGAAAAAACGCATACGCCCTTTTTGGCCAACCAAGCAACCTGGAAAGGCCAATCAGCGCTCCAAAGAAGTCTCGCTTCCCAGCGGACAAAAGGGCCATGGGGAAAAAAGTGTCCAAACCAGAAATGCAGGACCGGCCATGGAGAAATGGGAGCCTTGCTACGCTGATGGGTGGGATGTAAATTGCCAACAGGCACTCCGGAGAAGTGTACGGTGTGTTCTGAAACATCTAAAAACACAGCTTGGAGAGCATAGGGCACTTCCACTCATGGCCGTATAATTTGGGAAAACTAAAAATCAGCAAGACACAGGCACCCCAAAGTTTAGGGCTGCTCTGTGGACAAGAACCCCCACTTCATTACACCTTAAATATCCTAGGAAAGAGAAAAATGGATAAAGAAGTTGTGGTCCTCATGTACAATGGAATATCACTCAGCCATGAAATCAACGTCATAAGGCTAGTAGCAGCACGATGAGTGGATTTAGGTACGACGATTCTAAGTGAAATAAGTCACACAGAAAAAGACACTTATCCTAAGATATCACTTCTAGAGGGAATGTAAAAACCGCTACACTTGAACTGAATTGCAAAACAGAACAGAGTCCCACGTTTAGGAAACACACTATGGCTGCTGAACGGGAAAGGTGAGGTGGGGTGATGCATAAAACAAGGGTTTCAAATTAGCTCCGATACCGTTCCATAAACCCAATATGTAAGAGACAAGACCTATTCCTTTTTCAGTGAACTGGACTCAACACCCCCTATTCACCGCACAAGAATATATCTGACTAGTAAGAATCTTCAAACCTATGTATTGATATCTCTCTGTAAGTGAGTCAAGGGGGTGTAAAGCGGCATAAACACAGCCGTGAAAAGCAGCTAAACCCCATTATAAAACTAAATTACTTTTCAAAACCCGTGAAACAAAGACAGTGAAAGAGAGAGAAATTCTTACAAAATTCGTTCAGGGGCTGTGATGCAACCTGGATTGACCATATCTAGACCCACAGCTGATTGAGACATAAGGGTGGACACTCTTGGGGCTGAGAGGTTCGGTGAGGTTGGGTGAGCCAACGCAGACCTTTCAAGTAATACTGCATGGTACCCATCCCATGGGTCCCAAATCTCCAGGTTCAAGGGCATCTTCCTACGTCGAAAACAGGCATGAGAAACCCAGAAGATGGTACACCGTGTGATCGGGAAAGGTTTCTAAAACGCACCTCATTTCTCATCTCCTTTGCTCGGGTTCGCCATTCCAGCCGATTTACTAGCCATCTCCCACCTTGGAGAATCAGCACCTTTAACCTCCTGTTCCGTACAGGTTGCAATTTGTCCTGAGGATGAAGGGGAAGAGGGGGAACCAATGAGAGACTAGCTCTAGGTGTTGGGACAGGCACAGGTCACTCTATTTTCCCATCAGGAAGAAGAATTAAGCACAAGCTCAGCCTGCCCCCCAGAACCAGAAGAGGGCCTGAAGCAATCCTGCGCTTTTGCGGCCAGCTCCCAAAAAAGCGAGTTGAAAAATGGAGCTCAGGGGCACTGCAATTCACAAACCTGCAGAGTTTTAAATGATACCTCTTGTCCACAAATATATTAAGGGAAGGCAACGAAGAGGTTTTGAAAGCAAGGCAGAATTGCAGGAAACAGATTTCAGGAGGTAGATTCGAATCGCCTTGAAAGCACATGAAAAGCGGCAAAACGTGGACAATGATGCCCTTGGCCAAAAAGGGCGTATGCGTTTTTTCCT
The DNA here is from genome assembly GCF_949987535.1 of Balaenoptera acutorostrata. Taxonomy (NCBI): domain Eukaryota; kingdom Metazoa; phylum Chordata; class Mammalia; order Artiodactyla; family Balaenopteridae; genus Balaenoptera; species Balaenoptera acutorostrata. The sequence continues at coordinate 58,917 of NW_026646138.1, forward strand.
GAATATATTCAGGAAAAAACGCATACGCCCTTTTTGGCCAACCAAGCAACCTGGAAAGGCCAATCAGCGCTCCAAAGAAGTCTCGCTTCCCAGCGGGCAAAAGGGCCATGCGGAAAAAAGTGTCCAAACCAGAAATGCAGGACCGGCCATGGAGAAATGGGAGCCTTGCTACGCTGATGGGTGGGATGTAAATTGCCAACAGCCACTCTGGAGAAGTGTACGGTGTGTTCTGAAACATCTAAAAAACACAGCTTGGAGAGCATAGGGCACTTCCACTCATGGGCGTATAAATTGGGAAAACTAAAAATCAGCAAGACACAGGCACCCCAAAGTTTAGGGCTGCTCTGTGGACAAGAACCCCCACTTCATTACACCTTAAATATCCTAGGAAAGAGAAAAATGGATAAAGAAGTTGTGGTCCTCATGTACAATGGAATATCACTCAGCCATGAAATCAACGTCATAAGGCTAGTAGCAGCACGATGAGTGGATTTAGGTACGACGATTCTAAGTGAAATAAGTCACACAGAAAAAGACACTTATCATAAGATATCACTTCTAGAGGGAATGTAAAAACCGCTACACTTGAACTGAATTGCAAAACAGAACAGAGTCCCACGTTTAGGAAACACACTATGGCTGCTGAACGGGAAAGGTGAGGAGGGGTGATGCATAAAACAAGGGTTTCAAATTAGCTCAGATACCGTTCCATAAACCCAATATGTAAGAGACAAGACCTATTCCTTTTTCAGTGAACTGGACTCAACACCCCCTATTCACCGCACAAGAGTATATCTGACTAGTAAGAATCTTCTAACCTATGTATTGATATCTCTCTGTAAGTGAGTCAAGGGGGTGTAAAGCGGCATAAACACAGCCGTGAAAAGCAGCTAAACCCCATTATAAAAATAAATTACTTTTCAAAACCCGTGAAACAAAGACAGTGAAAGAGAGAGAAATTCTTACAAAATTCGTTCAGGGGCTGTGATGCAACCTGGATTGACCATATCTAGACCCACAGCTGATTGAGACATAAGGGTGGACACTCTTGGGGCTGAGAGGTTCGGTGAGGTTGGGTGAGCCAACGCAGACCCTTTCAAGTAATACTGCATGGTACCCATCCCATGGGTCCCAAATCTCCAGGTTCAAGGGCATCTTCCTACGTCGAAAACAGGCATGAGAAACCCAGAAGATGGTACACCGTGTGATCGGGAAAGGTTTCTAAAACGCACCTCATTTCTCATCTCCTTTGCTCGGGTTCGCCATTCCAGCCGATTTACTAGCCATCTCCCTCCTTGGAGAATCAGCACCTTTAACCTCCTGTTCCGTACAGGTTGCAATTTGTCCTGAGGATGAACGGGAAGAGGGGGAACCAATGAGAGACTAGCTCTAGGTGTTCGGACAGGCACAGGTCACTCTATTTTCCCATCAGGAAGAAGAATTAAGCACAAGCTCAGCCTGCCCCCCAGAACCAGAAGAGGGCCTGAAGCAATCCTGCGCTTTTGCGGCCAGCTCCCAAAAAAGCGAGTTGAAAAATGGAGCTCAGGGGCACTGCAATTCACAGACCTGCAGAGTTTTAAATGATACCTCTCGTCCACAAATATATTAAGGGAAGGCAACGAAGAGGCTTTGAAAGCAAGGCAGAATTGCAGGAAACAGATTTCAGGAGGTAGATTCGAATCGCCTTGAAAGCACATGAAAAGCGGCAAAACGTGGACAATGATGCCCTTGGCCAAAAAGGGCGTATGCGTTTTTTCCTGAATATATTCAGGAAAAAACGCATACGCCCTTTTTGGCCAACCAAGCAACCTGGAAAGGCCAATCAGCGCTCCAAAGAAGTCTCGCTTCCCAACGGGCAAAAGGGCCATGCGGAAAAAAGTGTCCAAACCAGAAATGCAGGACCGGCCATGGAGAAATGGGAGCCTTGCTACGCTGATGGGTGGGATGTAAATTGCCAACAGCCACTCTGGAGAAGTGTACGGTGTGTTCTGAATCATCTAAAAAACACAGCTTGGAGAGCATAGGGCACTTCCACTCATGGCCGTATAAATTGGGAAAATTAAAAATCAGCAAGACACAGGCACCCCAAAGTTTAGGGCTGCTCTGTGGACAAGAACCCCCACTTCATTACACCTTAAATATCCTAGGAAAGAGAAAAATGGATAAAGAAGTTGTGGTCCTCATGTACAATGGAATATCACTCAGCCATGAAATCAACGTCATAAGGCTAGTAGCAGCACGATGAGTGGATTTAGGTACGACGATTCTAAGTGAAATAAGTCACACAGAAAAAGACACTTATCAAAAGATATCACTTCTAGAGGGAATGTAAAAACCGCTACACTTGAACTGAATTGCAAAACAGAACAGAGTCCCACGTTTAGGAAACACACTATGGCTGCTGAACGCGAAAGGTGAGGTGGGGTGATGCATAAAACAAGGGTTTCAAATTAGCTCCGATACCGTTCCATAAACCCAATATGTAAGAGACAAGACCTATTCCTTTTTCAGTGAACTGGACTCAACACCCCCTATTCACCGCACAAGAATATATCTGACTAGTAAGAATCTTCAAACCTATGTATTGATATCTCTCTGTAAGTGAGTCAAGGGGGTGTAAAGCGGCATAAACACAGCCGTGAAAAGCAGCTAAACCCCATTATAAAAATAAATTACTTTTCAAAACCCGTGAAAGAAAGACAGTGAAAGAGAGAGAAATTCTTACAAAATTCGTTCAGGGGCTGTGATGCAACCTGGATTGACCATATCTAGACCCACAGCTGATTGAGACATAAGGGTGGACACTCTTGGGGCTGAGAGGTTCGGTGAGGTTGGGTGAGCCAACGCAGACCCTTTCAAGTAATACTGCATGGTACCCATCCCATGGGTCCCAAATCTCCAGGTTCAAGGGCATCTTCCTACGTCGAAAACAGGCATGAGAAACCCAGAAGATGGTACACCGTGTGATCGGGAAAGGTTTCTAAAACGCACCTCATTTCTCATCTCCTTTGCTCGGGTTCGCCATTCCAGCCGATTTACTAGCCATCTCCCTCCTTGGAGAATCAGCACCTTTAACCTCCTGTTCCGTACAGGTTGCAATTTGTCCTGAGGATGAAGGGGAAGAGGGGGAACCAATGAGAGACTAGCTCTAGGTGTTGGGACAGGCACAGGTCACTCTATTTTCCCATCAGGAAGAAGAATTAAGCACAAGCTCAGCCTGCCCCCCAGAACCAGAAGAGGGCCTGAAGCAATCCTGCGGTTTTGCGGCCAGCTCCCAAAAAACCGAGTTGAAAAATGGAGCTCAGGGGCACTGCAATTCACAGACCTGCAGAGTTTTAAATGATACCTCTCGTCCACAAATATATTAAGGGAAGGCAACGAAGAGGCTTTGAAAGCAAGGCAGAATTGCAGGAAACAGATTTCAGGAGGTAGATTCGAATCGCCTTGAAAGCACATGAAAAGCGGCAAAACGTGGACAATGATGCCCTTGGCCAAAAAGGGCGTATGCGTTTTTTCCTGAATATATTCAGGAAAAAACGCATACGCCCTTTTTGGCCAACCAAGCAACCTGGAAAGGCCAATTAGCGCTCCAAAGAAGTCTCGCTTCCCAGCGGGCAAAAGGGCCATGCGGAAAAAAGTGTCCAAACCAGAAATGCAGGACCGGCCATGGAGAAATGGGAGCCTTGCTACGCTGATGGGTGGGATGTAAATTGCCAACAGCCACTCTGGAGAAGTGTACGGTGTGTTCTGAAACATCTAAAAAACACAGCTTGTAGAGCATAGGGCACTTCCACTCATGGGCGTATAAATTGGGAAAACTAAAAATCAGCAAGACACAGGCACCCCAAAGTTTAGGGCTGCTCTGTGGACAAGAACCCCCACTTCATTACACCTTAAATATCCTAGGAAAGAGAAAAATGGATAAAGAAGTTGTGGTCCTCATGTACAATGGAATATCACTCAGCCATGAAATCAACGTCATAAGGCTAGTAGCAGCACGATGAGTGGATTTAGGTACGACGATTCTAAGTGAAATAAGTCACACAGAAAAAGACACTTATCATAAGATATCACTTCTAGAGGGAATGTAAAAACCGCTACACTTGAACTGAATTGCAAAACAGAACAGAGTCCCACGTTTAGGAAACACACTATGGCTGCTGAACGGGAAAGGTGAGGTGGGGTGATGCATAAAACAAGGGTTTCAAATTAGCTCCGATACCGTTCCATAAACCCAATATGTAAGAGACAAGACCTATTCCTTTTTCAGTGAACTGGACTCAACACCCCCTATTCACCGCACAAGAATATATCTGACTAGTAAGAATCTTCAAACCTATGTATTGATATCTCTCTGTAAGTGAGTCAAGGGGGTGTAAAGCGGCATAAACACAGCCGTGAAAAGCAGCTAAACCCCTTTATAAAAATAAATTACTTTTCAAAACCCGTGAAACAAAGACAGTGAAAGAGAGAGAAATTCTTACAAAATTCGTTCAGGGGCTGTGATGCAACCTGGATTGACCATATCTAGACCCACAGCTGATTGAGACATAAGGGTGGACACTCTTGGGGCTGAGAGGTTCGGTGAGGTTGGGTGAGCCAACGCAGACCCTTTCAAGTAATACTGCATGGTACCCATCCCATGGGTCCCAAATCTCCAGGTTCAAGGGCATCTTCCTACGTCGAAAACAGGCATGAGAAACCCAGAAGATGGTACACCGTGTGATCGGGAAAGGTTTCTAAAACGCACCTCATTTCTCATCTCCTTTGCTCGGGTTCGCCATTCCAGCCGATTTACTAGCCATCTCCCTCCTTGGAGAATCAGCACCTTTAACCTCCTGTTCCGTACAGGTTGCAATTTGTCCTGAGGATGAAGGGGAAGAGGGGGAACCAATGAGAGACTAGCTCTAGGTGTTCGGACAGGCACAGGTCACTCTATTTTCCCATCAGGAAGAAGAATTAAGCACAAGCTCAGCCTGCCCCCCAGAACCAGAAGAGGGCCTGAAGCAATCCTGCGCTTTTGCGGCCAGCTCCCAAAAAAGCGAGTTGAAAAATGGAGCTCAGGGGCACTGCAATTCACAGACCTGCAGAGTTTTAAATGATACCTCTCGTCCACAAATATATTAAGGGAAGGCAACGAAGAGGCTTTGAAAGCAAGGCAGAATTGCAGGAAACAGATTTCAGGAGGTAGATTCGAATCGCCTTGAAAGCACATGAAAAGCGGCAAAACGTGGACAATGATGCCCTTGGCCAAAAAGGGCGTATGCGTTTTTTCCTGAATATATTCAGGAAAAAACGCATACGCCCTTTTTGGCCAACCAAGCAACCTGGAAAGGCCAATCAGCGCTCCAAAGAAGTCTCGCTTCCCAGCGGGCAAAAGGGCCCTGGGGAAAAAAGTGTCCAAACCAGAAATGCAGGACCGGCCATGGAGAAATGGGAGCCTTGCTACGCTGATGGGTGGGATGTAAATTGCCAACAGCCACTCTGGAGAAGTGTACGGTGTGTTCTGAAACATCTAAAAAACACAGCTTGGAGAGCATAGGGCACTTCCACTCATGGGCGTATAAATTGGGAAAACTAAAAATCAGCAAGACACAGGCACCCCAAAGTTTAGGGCTGCTCTGTGGACAAGAACCCCCACTTCATTACACCTTAAATATCCTAGGAAAGAGAAAAATGGATAAAGAAGTTGTGGTCCTCATGTACAATGGAATATCACTCAGCCATGAAATCCACGTCATAAGGCTAGTAGCAGCACGATGAGTGGATTTAGGTACGACGATTCTAAGTGAAATAAGTCACACAGAAAAAGACACTTATCATAAGATATCACTTCTAGAGGGAATGTAAAAACCGCTACACTTGAACTGAATTGCAAAACAGAACAGAGTCCCACGTTTAGGAAACACACTATGGCTGCTGAACGGGAAAGGTGAGGTGGGGTGATGCATAAAACAAGGGTTTCAAATTAGCTCCGATACCGTTCCATAAACCCAATATGTAAGAGACAAGACCTATTCCTTTTTCAGTGAACTGGACTCAACACCCCCTATTCACCGCACAAGAATATATCTGACTAGTAAGAATCTTCAAACCTATGTATTGATATCTCTCTGTAAGTGAGTCAAGGGGGTGTAAAGCGGCATAAACACAGCCGTGAAAAGCAGCTAAACCTCATTATAAAAATAAATTACTTTTCAAAACCCGTGAAACAAAGACAGTGAAAGAGAGAGAAATTCTTACAAAATTCGTTCAGGGGCTGTGATGCAACCTGGATTGACCATATCTAGACCCACAGCTGATTGAGACATAAGGGTGGACACTCTTGGGGCTGAGAGGTTCGGTGAGGTTGGGTGAGCCAACGCAGACCCTTTCAAGTAATACTGCATGGTACCCATCCCATGGGTCCCAAATCTCCAGGTTCAAGGGCATCTTCCTACGTCGAAAACAGGCATGAGAAACCCAGAAGATGGTACACCGTGTGATCGGGATAGGTTTCTAAAACGCACCTCATTTCTCATCTCCTTTTCTCGGGTTCGCCATTCCAGCCGATTTACTAGCCATCTCCCTCCTTGGAGAATCAGCACCTTTAACCTCCTGTTCCGTACAGGTTGCAATTTGTCCTGAGGATGAAGGGGAAGAGGGGGAACCAATGAGAGACTAGCTCTAGGTGTTGGGACAGGCACAGGTCACTCTATTTTCCCATCAGGAAGAAGAATTAAGCACAAGCTCAGCCTGCCCCCCAGAACCAGAAGAGGGCCTGAAGCAATCCTGCGCTTTTGCGGCCAGCTCCCAAAAAAGCGAGTTGAAAAATGGAGCTCAGGGGCACTGCAATTCACAAACCTGCAGAGTTTTAAATGATACCTCTCGTCCACAAATATATTAAGGGAAGGCAACGAAGAGGCTTTGAAAGCAAGGCAGAATTGCAGGAAACAGATTTCAGGAGGTAGATTCGAATCGCCTTGAAAGCACATGAAAAGCGGCAAAACGTGGACAATGATGCCCTTGGCCAAAAAGGGCGTATGCGTTTTTTCCTGAATATATTCAGGAAAAAACGCATACGCCATTTTTGGCCAACCAAACAACCTGGAAAGGCCAATCAGCGCTCCAAAGAAGTCTCACTTCCCAGCGGGCAAAAGGGCCATGGGGAAAAAAGTGTCCAAACCAGAAATGCAGGACCGGCCATGGAGAAATGGGAGCCTTGCTACGCTGATGGGTGGGATGTAAATTGCCAACAGGCACTCCGGAGAAGTGTACGGTGTGTTCTGAAACATCTAAAAACACAGCTTGGAGAGCATAGGGCACTTCCACTCATGGGCGTATAAATTGGGAAAACTAAAAATCAGCAAGACACAGGCACCCCAAAGTTTAGGGCTGCTCTGTGGACAAGAACCCCCACTTCATTACACCTTAAATATCCTAGGAAAGAGAAAAATGGATAAAGAAGTTGTGATCCTCATGTACAATGGAATATCACTCAGCCATGAAATCAACGTCATAAGGCTAGTAGCAGCACGATGAGTGGATTTAGGTACGACGATTCTAAGTGAAATAAGTCACACAGAAAAAGACACTTATCATAAGATATCACTTAGAGAGGGAATGTAAAAACCGCTACACTTGAACTGAATTGCAAAACAGAACAGAGTCCCACGTTTAGGAAACACACTATGGCTGCTGAACGGGAAAGGTGAGGTGGGGTGATGCATAAAACAAGGGTTTCAAATTAGCTCAGATACCGTTCCATAAACCCAATATGTAAGAGACAAGACCTATTCCTTTTTCAGTGAACTGGACTCAACACCCCCTATTCACCGCACAAGAATATATCTGACTAGTAAGAATCTTCAAACCTATGTATTGATATCTCTCTGTAAGTGAGTCAAGGGGGTGTAAAGCGGCATAAACACAGCCGTGAAAAGCAGCTAAACCCCTTTATAAAAATAAATTACTTTTCAAAACCCGTGAAACAAAGACAGTGAAAGAGAGAGAAATTCTTACAAAATTCGTTCAGGGGCTGTGATGCAACCTGGATTGACCATATCTAGACCCACAGCTGATTGAGACATAAGGGTGGACACTCTTGGGGCTGAGAGTTTCGGTGAGGTTGGGTGAGCCAACGCAGACCCTTTCAAGTAAACTGCATGGTACCCATCCCATGGGTCCCAAATCTCCAGGTTCAAGGGCATCTTCCTACGTCGAAAACAGGCATGAGAAACCCAGAAGATGGTACACCGTGTGATCGGGAAAGGTTTCTAAAACGCACCTCATTTCTCATCTCCTTTGCTCGGGTTCGCCATTCCAGCCGATTTACTAGCCATCTCCCTCCTTGGAGAATCAGCACCTTTAACCTCCTGTTCCATACAGGTTGCAATTTGTCCTGAGGATGAAGGGGAAGAGTGGGAACCAATGAGAGACTAGCTCTAGGTGTTGGGACAGGCACAGGTCACTCTATTTTCCCATCAGGAAGAAGAATTAAGCACAAGCTCAGCCTGCCCCCCAGAACCAGAAGAGGGCCTGAAGCAAACCTGCGCTTTTGGGGCCAGCTCCCAAAAAAGCGAGTTGAAAAATGGAACTCAGGGGCACTGCAATTCACAAACCTGCAGAGTTTTAAATGATACCTCTCGTCCACAAATATATTAAGGGAAGGCAACGAAGAGGCTTTGAAAGCAAGGCAGAATTGCAGGAAACAGATGTCAGGAGGTAGATTCGAATCGCCTTGAAAGCACATGAAAAGCGGCAAAACGTGGACAATGATGCCCTTGGCCAAAAAGGGCGTATGCGTTTTTTCCTGAATATATTCAGGAAAAAACGCATACGCCCTTTTTGGCCAACCAAGCAACCTGGAAAGGCCAATCAGCGCTCCAAAGAAGTCTCGCTTCCCAGCGGGCAAAAGGGCCATGCGGAAAAAAGTGTCCAAACCAGAAATGCAGGACCGGCCATGGAGAAATGGGAGCCTTGCTACGCTGATGGGTGGGATGTAAATTGCCAACAGCCACTCTGGAGAAGTGTACGGTGTGTTCTGAAACATCTAAAAAACACAGCTTGGAGAGCATAGGGCACTTCCACTCATGGGCGTATAAATTGGGAAAACTAAAAATCAGCAAGACACAGGCACCCCAAAGTTTAGGGCTGCTCTGTTGACAAGAACCCCCACTTCATTACACCTTAAATATCCTAGGAAAGAGAAAAATGGATAAAGAAGTTGTGGTCCTCATGTACAATGGAATATCACTCAGCCATGAAATCAACGTCATAAGGCTAGTAGCAGCACGATGAGTGGATTTAGGTACGACGATTCTAAGTGAAATAAGTCACACAGAAAAAGACACTTATCATAAGATATCACTTCTAGAGGGAATGTAAAAACCGCTACACTTGAACTGAATTGCAAAACAGAACAGAGTCCCACGTTTAGGAAACACACTATGGCTGCTGAACGGGAAAGGTGAGGTGGGGTGATGCATAAAACAAGGGTTTCAAATTAGCTCAGATACCGTTCCATAAACCCAATATGTAAGAGACAAGACCTATTCCTTGCTCAGTGAACTGGACTCAACACCCCCTATTCACCGCACAAGAATATATCTGACTAGTAAGAATCTTCAAACCTATGTATTGATATCTCTCTGTAAGTGAGTCAAGGGGGTGTAAAGCGGCATAAACACAGCCGTGAAAAGCAGCTAAACCCCATTATAAAAATAAATTACTTTTCAAAACCCGTGAAACAAAGACAGTGAAAGAGAGAGAAATTCTTACAAAATTCGTTCAGGGGCTGTGATGCAACCTGGATTGACCATATCTAGACCCACAGCTGATTGAGACATAAGGGTGGACACTCTTGGGGCTGAGAGGTTCGGTGAGGTTGGGTGAGCCAACGCAGACCCTTTCAAGTAATACTGCATGGTACCCATCCCATGGGTCCCAAATCTCCAGGTTCAAGGGCATCTTCCTACGTCGAAAACAGGCATGAGAAACCCAGAAGATGGTACACCGTGTGATCGGGAAAGGTTTCTAAAACGCACCTCATTTCTCATCTCCTTTGCTCGGGTTCGCCATTCCAGCCGATTTACTAGCCATCTCCCTCCTTGGAGAATCAGCACCTTTAACCTCCTGTTCCGTACAGGTTGCAATTTGTCCTGAGGATGAAGGGGAAGAGGGGGAACCAATGAGAGACTAGCTCTAGGTGTTCGGACAGGCACAGGTCACTCTATTTTCCCATCAGGAAGAAGAATTAAGCACAAGCTCAGCCTGCCCCCCAGAACCAGAAGAGGGCCTGAAGCAATCCTGCGCTTTTGCGGCCAGCTCCCAAAAAAGCGAGTTGAAAAATGGAGCTCAGGGGCACTGCAATTCACAGACCTGCAGAGTTTTAAATGATACCTCTCGTCCACAAATATATTAAGGGAAGGCAACGAAGAGGCTTTGAAAGCAAGGCAGAATTGCAGGAAACAGATTTCAGGAGGTAGATTCGAATCGCCTTGAAAGCACATGAAAAGCGGCAAAACGTGGACAATGATGCCCTTGGCCAAAAAGGGCGTATGCGTTTTTTCCTGAATATATTCAGGAAAAAACGCATACGCCCTTTTTGGCCAACCAAGCAACCTGGAAAGGCCAATCAGCGCTCCAAAGAAGTCTCGCTTCCCAGCGGGCAAAAGGGCCCTGGGGAAAAAAGTGTCCAAACCAGAAATGCAGGACCGGCCATGGAGAAATGGGAGCCTTGCTACGCTGATGGGTGGGATGTAAATTGCCAACAGCCACTCTGGAGAAGTGTACGGTGTGTTCTGAAACATCTAAAAAACACAGCTTGGAGAGCATAGGGCACTTCCACTCATGGGCGTATAAATTGGGAAAACTAAAAATCAGCAAGACACAGGCACCCCAAAGTTTAGGGCTGCTCTGTGGACAAGAACCCCCACTTCATTACACCTTAAATATCCTAGGAAAGAGAAAAATGGATAAAGAAGTTGTGGTCCTCATGTACAATGGAATATCACTCAGCCATGAAATCAACGTCATAAGGCTAGTAGCAGCACGATGAGTGGATTTAGGTACGACGATTCTAAGTGAAATAAGTCACACAGAAAAAGACACTTATCATAAGATATCACTTCTAGAGGGAATGTAAAAACCGCTACACTTGAACTGAATTGCAAAACAGAACAGAGTCCCACGTTTAGGAAACACACTATGGCTGCTGAACGGGAAAGGTGAGGTGGGGTGATGCATAAAACAAGGGTTTCAAATTAGCTCCGATACCGTTCCATAAACCCAATATGTAAGAGACAAGACCTATTCCTTTTTCAGTGAACTGGACTCAACACCCCCTATTCACCGCACAAGAATATATCTGACTAGTAAGAATCTTCAAACCTATGTATTGATATCTCTCCGTAAGTGAGTCAAGGGGGTGTAAAGCGGCATAAACACAGCCGTGAAAAGCAGCTAAACCCCATTATAAAAATAAATTACTTTTCAAAACCCGTGAAACAAAGACAGTGAAAGAGAGAGAAATTCTTACAAAATTCGTTCAGGGGCTGTGATGCAACCTGGATTGACCATATCTAGACCCACAGCTGATTGAGACATAAGGGTGGACACTCTTGGGGCTGAGAGGTTCGGTGAGGTTGGGTGAGCCAACGCAGACCCTTTCAAGTAATACTGCATGGTATCCATCCCATGGGTCCCAAATCTCCAGGTTCAAGGGCATCTTCCTACGTCGAAAACAGGCATGAGAAACCCAGAAGATGGTACACCGTGTGATCGGGATAGGTTTCTAAAACGCACCTCATTTCTCATCTCCTTTTCTCGGGTTCGCCATTCCAGCCGATTTACTAGCCATCTCCCTCCTTGGAGAATCAGCACCTTTAACCTCCTGTTCCGTACAGGTTGCAATTTGTCCTGAGGATGAAGGGGAAGAGGGGGAACCAATGAGAGACTAGCTCTAGGTGTTGGGACAGGCACAGGTCACTCTATTTTCCCATCAGGAAGAAGAATTAAGCACAAGCTCAGCCTGCCCCCCAGAACCAGAAGAGGGCCTGAAGCAATCCTGCGCTTTTGCGGCCATCTCCCAAAAAAGCGAGTTGAAAAATGGAGCTCAGGGGCACTGCAATTCACAAACCTGCAGAGTTTTAAATGATACCTCTCGTCCACAAATATATTAAGGGAAGGCAACGAAGAGGCTTTGAAAGCAAGGCAGAATTGCAGGAAACAGATTTCAGGAGGTAGATTCGAATCGCCTTGAAAGCACATGAAAAGCGGCAAAACGTGGACAATGATGCCCTTGGCCAAAAAGGGCGTATGCGTTTTTTCCTGAATATATTCAGGAAAAAACGCATACGCCCTTTTTGGCCAACCAAGCAACCTGGAAAGGCCAATCAGCGCTCCAAAGAAGTCTCACTTCCCAGAGGGCAAAAGGGCCATGGGGAAAAAAGTGTCCAAACCAGAAATGCAGGACCGGCCATGGAGAAATGGGAGCCTTGCTACGCTGATGGGTGGGATGTAAATTGCCAACAGGCACTCCGGAGAAGTGTACGGTGTGTTCTGAAACATCTAAAAACACAGCTTGGAGAGCATAGGGCACTTCCACTCATGGGCGTATAAATTGGGAAAACTAAAAATCAGCAAGACACAGGCACCCCAAAGTTTAGGGCTGCTCTGTGGACAAGAAACCCCACTTCATTACACCTTAAATATCCTAGGAAAGAGAAAAATGGATAAAGAAGTTGTGATCCTCATGTACAATGGAATATCACTCAGCCATGAAATCAACGTCATAAGGCTAGTAGCAGCACGATGAGTGGATTTAGGTACGACGATTCTAAGTGAAATAAGTCACACAGAAAAAGACACTTATCATAAGATATCACTTAGAGAGGGAATGTAAAAACCGCTACACTTGAACTGAATTGCAAAACAGAACAGAGTCCCACGTTTAGGAAACACACTATGGCTGCTGAACGGGAAAGGTGAGGTGGGGTGATGCATAAAACAAGGGTTTCAAATTAGCTCAGATACCGTTCCATAAACCCAATATGTAAGAGACAAGACCTATTCCTTTTTCAGTGAACTGGACTCAACACCCCCTATTCACCGCACAAGAATATATCTGACTAGTAAGAATCTTCAAACCTATGTATTGATATCTCTCTGTAAGTGAGTCAAGGGGGTGTAAAGCGGCATAAACACAGCCGTGAAAAGCAGCTAAACCCCATTATAAAAATAAATTACTTTTCAAAACCCGTGAAACAAAGACAGTGAAAGAGAGAGAAATTCTTACAAAATTCGTTCAGGGGCTGTGATGCAACCTGGATTGACCATATCTAGACCCACAGCTGATTGAGACATAAGGGTGGACACTCTTGGGGCTGAGAGGTTCGGTGAGGTTGGGTGAGCCAACGCAGACCCTTTCAAGTAATACTGCATGGTACCCATCCCATGGGTCCCAAATCTCCAGGTTCAAGGGCATCTTCCTACGTCGAAAACAGGCATGAGAAACCCAGAAGATGGTACACCGTGTGATCGGGATAGGTTTCTAAAACGCACCTCATTTCTCATCTCCTTTGCTCGGGTTCGCCATTCCAGCCGATTTACTAGCCATCTCCCTCCTTGGAGAATCAGCACCGTTAACCTCCTGTTCCGTACAAGTTGCAATTTGTCCTGGGGATGAACGGGAAGAGGGGGAACCAATGAGAGACTAGCTCTAGGTGTTGGGACAGGCACAGGTCACTCTATTTTCCCATCAGGAAGAAGAATTAAGCACAAGCTCAGCCTGCCCCCCAGAACCAGAAGAGGGCCTGAAGCAATCCTGCGCTTTTGCGGCCAGCTCCCAAAAAAGCGAGTTGAAAAATGGAGCTCAGCGGCACTGCAATTCACAAACCTGCAGAGTTTTAAATGATACCTCTCGTCCACAAATATATTAAGGGAAGGCAACGAAGAGGCTTTGAAAGCAAGGCAGAATTGCAGGAAACAGATTTCAGGAGGTAGATTCGAATCGCCTTGAAAGCACATGAAAAGCGGCAAAACGTGGACAATGATGCCCTTGGCCAAAAAGGGCGTATGCGTTTTTTCCTGAATATATTCAGGAATAAACGCATACGCCCTTTTTGGCCAACCAAGCAACCTGGAAAGGCCAATCAGCGCTCCAAAGAAGTCTCGCTTCCCAGCGGGCAAAAGGGCCATGGGGAAAAAAGTGTCCAAACCAGAAATGCAGGACCGGCCATGGAGAAATGGGAGCCTTGCTACGCTGATGGGTGGGATGTAAATTGCCAACAGCCACTCTGGAGAAGTGTACGGTGTGTTCTGAAACATCTAAAAAACACAGCTTGGAGAGCATAGGGCACTTCCACTCATGGGCGTATAAATTGGGAAAACTAAAAATCAGCAAGACACAGGCACCCCAAAGTTTAGGGCTGCTCTGTGGACAAGAACCCCCACTTCATTACACCTTAAATATCCTAGGAAAGAGAAAAATGGATAAAGAAGTTGTGGTCCTCATGTACAATGGAATATCACTCAGCCATGAAATCAACGTCATAAGGCTAGTAGCAGCACGATGAGTGGATTTAGGTACGACGATTCTAAGTGAAATAAGTCACACAGAAAAAGACACTTATCATAAGATATCACTTCTAGAGGGAATGTAAAAACCGCTACCCTTGAACTGAATTGCAAAACAGAACAGAGTCCCACGTTTAGGAAACACACTATGGCTGCTGAACGGGAAAGGTGAGGTGGGGTGATGCATAAAACAAGGGTTTCAAATTAGCTCAGATACCGTTCCATAAACCCAATATGTAAGAGACAAGACCTATTCCTTGCTCAGTGAACTGGACTCAACACCCCCTATTCACCGCACAAGAATATATCTGACTAGTAAGAATCTTCAAACCTATGTATTGATATCTCTCTGTAAGTGAGTCAAGGGGGTGTAAAGCGGCATAAACACAGCCGTGAAAAGCAGCTAAACCCCATTATAAAAATAAATTACTTTTCAAAACCCGTGAAACAAAGGCAGTGAAAGAGAGAGAAATTCTTACAAAATTCGTTCAGGGGCTGTGATGCAACCTGGATTGACCATATCTAGACCCACAGCTGATTGAGACATAAGGGTGGACACTCTTGGGGCTGAGAGGTTCGGTGAGGTTGGGTGAGCCAACGCAGACCCTTTCAAGTAATACTGCATGGTACCCATCCCATGGGTCCCAAATCTCCAGGTTCAAGGGCATCTTCCTACGTCGAAAACAGGCATGAGAAACCCAGAAGATGGTACACCGTGTGATCGGGATAGGTTTCTAAAACGCACCTCATTTCTCATCTCCTTTGCTCGGGTTCGCCATTCCAGCCGATTTACTAGCCATCTCCCTCCTTGGAGAATCAGCACCTTTAACCTCCTGTTCCGTACAAGTTGCAATTTGTCCTGGGGATGAACGGGAAGAGGGGGAACCAATGAGAGACTAGCTCTAGGTGTTGGGACAGGCACAGGTCACTCTATTTTCCCATCAGGAAGAAGAATTAAGCACAAGCTCAGCCTGCCCCCCAGAACCAGAAGAGGGCCTGAAGCAATCCTGCGCTTTTGCGGCCAGCTCCCAAAAAAGCGAGTTGAAAAATGGAGCTCAGCGGCACTGCAATTCACAAACCTGCAGAGTTTTAAATGATACCTCTCGTCCACAAATATATTAAGGGAAGGCAACGAAGAGGCTTTGAAAGCAAGGCAGAATTGCAGGAAACAGATTTCAGGAGGTAGATTCGAATCGCCTTGAAAGCACATGAAAAGCGGCAAAACGTGGACAATGATGCCCTTGGCCAAAAAGGGCGTATGCGTTTTTTCCTGAATATATTCAGGAATAAACGCATACGCCCTTTTTGGCCAACCAAGCAACCTGGAAAGGCCAATCAGCGCTCCAAAGAAGTCTCGCTTCCCAGCGGGCAAAAGGGCCATGGGGAAAAAAGTGTCCAAACCAGAAATGCAGGACCGGCCATGGAGAAATGGGAGCCTTGCTACGCTGATGGGTGGGATGTAAATTGCCAACAGCCACTCTGGAGAAGTGTACGGTGTGTTCTGAAACATCTAAAAAACACAGCTTGGAGAGCATAGGGCACTTCCACTCATGGGCGTATAAATTGGGAAAACTAAAAATCAGCAAGACACAGGAACCCCAAAGTTTAGGGCTGCTCTGTGGACAAGAACCCCCACTTCATTACACCTTAAATATCCTAGGAAAGAGAAAAATGGATAAAGAAGTTGTGGTCCTCATGTACAATGGAATATCACTCAGCCATGAAATCAACGTCATAAGGCTAGTAGCAGCACGATGAGTGGATTTAGGTACGACGATTCTAAGTGAAATAAGTCACACAGAAAAAGACACTTATCATAAGATATCACTTCTAGAGGGAATGTAAAAACCGCTACACTTGAACTGAATTGCAAAACAGAACAGAGTCCCACGTTTAGGAAACACACTATGGCTGCTGAACGAGAAAGGTGAGGTGGGGTGATGCATAAAACAAGGGTTTCAAATTAGCTCAGATACCGTTCCATAAACCCAATATGTAAGAGACAAGACCTATTCCTTTTTCAGTGAACTGGACTCAACACCCCCTATTCACCGCACAAGAATATATCTGACTAGTAAGAATCTTCAAACCTATGTATTGATATCTCTCTGTAAGTGAGTCAAGGGGGTGTAAAGCGGCATAAACACAGCCGTGAAAAGCAGCTAAACCCCATTATAAAAATAAATTACTTTTCAAAACCCGTGAAACAAAGACAGTGAAAGAGAGAGAAATTCTTACAAAATTCGTTCAGGGGCTGTGATGCAACCTGGATTGACCATATCTAGACCCACAGCTGATTGAGACATAAGGGTGGACACTCTTGGGGCTGAGAGGTTCGGTGAGGTTGGGTGAGCCAACGCAGACCCTTTCAAGTAATACTGCATGGTACCCATCCCATGGGTCCCAAATCTCCAGGTTCAAGGGAATCTTCCTACGTCGAAAACAGGCATGAGAAACCCAGAAGATGGTACACCGTGTGATCGGGAAAGGTTTCTAAAACGCACCTCATTTCTCATCTCCTTTGCTCGGGTTCGCCATTCCAGCCAATTTACTAGCCATCTCCCTCCTTGGAGAATCAGCACCTTTAACCTCCTGTTCCGTACAGGTTGCAATTTGTCCTGAGGATGAACGGGAAGAGGGGGAACCAATGAGAGACTAGCTCTAGGTGTTGGGACAGGCACAGGTCACTCTATTTTCCCATCAGGAAGAAGAATTAAGCACAAGCTCAGCCTGCCCCCCAGAACCAGAAGAGGGCCTGAAGCAATCCTGCGCTTTTGCGGCCAGCTCCCAAAAAAGCGAGTTGAAAAATGGAGCTCAGGGGCACTGCAATTCACAGACCTGCAGAGTTTTAAATGATACCTCTCGTCCACAAATATATTAAGGGAAGGCAACGAAGAGGCTTTGAAAGCAAGGCAGAATTGCAGGAAACAGATTTCAGGAGGTAGATTCGAATCGCCTTGAAAGCACATGAAAAGCGGCAAAACGTGGACAATGATGCCCTTGGCCAAAAAGGGCGTATGCGTTTTTTCCTGAATATATTCAGGAAAAAACGCATACGCCCTTTTTGGCCAACCAAGCAACCTGGAAAGGCCAATCAGCGCTCCAAAGAAGTCTCGCTTCCCAGCGGGCAAAAGGGCCATGCAGAAAAAAGTGTCCAAACCAGAAATGCAGGACCGGCCATGGAGAAATGGGAGCCTTGCTACGCTGATGGGTGGGATGTAAATTGCCAACAGCCACTCTGGAGAAGTGTACGGTGTGTTCTGAAACATCTAAAAAACACAGCTTGGAGAGCATAGGGCACTTCCACTCATGGGCGTATAAATTGGGAAAACTAAAAATCAGCAAGACACAGGCACCCCAAAGTTTAGGGCTGCTCTGTGGACAAGAACCCCCACTTCATTACACCTTAAATATCCTAGGAAAGAGAAAAATGGATAAAGAAGTTGTGGTCCTCATGTACAATGGAATATCACTCAGCCATGAAATCAACGTCATAAGGCTAGTAGCAGCACGATGAGTGGATTTAGGTACGACGATTCTAAGTGAAATAAGTCACACAGAAAAAGACACTTATCCTAAGATATCACTTCTAGAGGGAATGTAAAAACCGCTACACTTGAACTGAATTGCAAAACAGAACAGAGTCCCACGTTTAGGAAACACACTATGGCTGCTGAACGGGAAAGGTGAGGTGGGGTGATGCATAAAACAAGGGTTTCAAATTAGCTCCGATACCGTTCCATAAACCCAATATGTAAGAGACAAGACCTATTCCTTTTTCAGTGAACTGGACTCAACACCCCCTATTCACCGCACAAGAATATATCTGACTAGTAAGAATCTTCAAACCTATGTATTGATATCTCTCTGTAAGTGAGTCAAGGGGGTGTAAAGCGGCATAAACACAGCCGTGAAAAGCAGCTAAACCTCATTATAAAAATAAATTACTTTTCAAAACCCGTGAAACAAAGACAGTGAAAGAGAGAGAAATTCTTACAAAATTCGTTCAGGGGCTGTGATGCAACCTGGATTGACCATATCTAGACCCACAGCTGATTGAGACATAAGGGTGGACACTCTTGGGGCTGAGAGGTTCGGTGAGGTTGGGTGAGCCAACGCAGACCCTTTCAAGTAATACTGCATGGTACCCATCCCATGGGTCCCAAATCTCCAGGTTCAAGGGCATCTTCCTACGTCGAAAACAGGCATGAGAAACCCAGAAGATGGTACACCGTGTGATCGGGATAGGTTTCTAAAACGCACCTCATTTCTCATCTCCTTTGCTCGGGTTCGCCATTCCAGCCGATTTACTAGCCATCTCCCTCCTTGGAGAATCAGCACCTTTAACCTCCTGTTCCGTACAGGTTGCAATTTGTCCTGAGGATGAAGGGGAAGAGGGGGAACCAATGAGAGACTAGCTCTAGGTGTTGGGACAGGCACAGGTCACTCTATTTTCCCATCAGGAAGAAGAATTAAGCACAAGCTCAGCCTGCCCCCCAGAACCAGAAGAGGGCCTGAAGCAATCCTGCGCTTTTGCGGCCAGCTCCCAAAAAAGCGAGTTGAAAAATGGAGCTCAGGGGCACTGCAATTCACAAACCTGCAGAGTTTTAAATGATACCTCTCGTCCACAAATATATTAAGGGAAGGCAACGAAGAGGCTTTGAAAGCAAGGCAGAATTGCAGGAAACAGATTTCAGGAGGTAGATTCGAATCGCCTTGAAAGCACATGAAAAGCGGCAAAACGTGGACAATGATGCCCTTGGCCAAAAAGGGCGTATGCGTTTTTTCCTGAATATATTCAGGAAAAAAACGCATACGCCCTTTTTGGCCAACCAAGCAACCTGGAAAGGCCAATCAGCGCTCCAAAGAAGTCTCACTTCCCAGCGGGCAAAAGGGCCATGGGGAAAAAAGTGTCCAAACCAGAAATGCAGGACCGGCCATGGAGAAATGGAGCCTTGCTACGCTGATGGGTGGGATGTAAATTGCCAACAGGCACTCCGGAGAAGTGTACGTTGTGTTCTGAAACATCTAAAAAACACAGCTTGGAGAGCATAGGGCACTTCCACTCATGGGCGTATAAATTGGGAAAACTAAAAAATCAGCAAGACACAGGCACCCCAAAGTTTAGGGCTGCTCTGTGGACAAGAACCCCCACTTCATTACACCTTAAATATCCTAGGAAAGAGAAAAATGGATAAAGAAGTTGTGGTCCTCATGTACAATGGAATATCACTCAGCCATGAAATCAACGTCATAAGGCTAGTAGCAGCACGATGAGTGGATTTAGGTACGACGATTCTAAGTGAAATAAGTCACACAGAAAAAGACACTTATCATAAGATATCACTTAGAGAGGGAATGTAAAAACCGCAACACTTGAACTGAATTGCAAAACAGAACAGAGTCCCACGTTTAGGAAACACACTATGGCTGCTGAACGGGAAAGGTGAGTTGGGGTGATGCATAAAACAAGGGTTTCAAATTAGCTCAGATACCGTTCCATAAACCCAATATGTAAGAGACAAGACCTATTCCTTGCTCAGTGAACTGGACTCAACACCCCCTATTCACCGCACAAGAATATATCTGACTAGTAAGAATCTTCAAACCTATGTATTGATATCTCTCTGTAAGTGAGTCAAGGGGGTGTAAAGCGGCATAAACACAGCCGTGAAAAGCAGCTAAACCCCATTATAAAAATAAATTACTTTTCAAAACCCGTGAAACAAAGACAGTGAAAGAGAGAGAAATTCTTACAAAATTCGTTCAGGGGCTGTGATGCAACCTGGATTGACCATATCTAGACCCACAGCTGATTGAGACATAAGGGTGGACACTCTTGGGGCTGAGAGGTTCGGTGAGGTTGGGTGAGCCAACGCAGACCCTTTCAAGTAATACTGCATGGTACCCATCCCATGGGTCCCAAATCTCCAGGTTCAAGGGCATCTTCCTACGTCGAAAACAGGCATGAGAAACCCAGAAGATGGTACACCGTGTGATCGGGATAGGTTTCTAAAACGCACCTCATTTCTCATCTCCTTTGCTCGGGTTCGCCATTCCAGCCGATTTACTAGCCATCTCCTTCCTTGGAGAATCAGCACCTTTAACCTCCTGTTCCGTACAGGTTGCAATTTGTCCTGAGGATGAAGGGGAAGAGGGGGAACCAATGAGAGACTAGCTCTAGGTGTTGGGACAGGCACAGGTCACTCTATTTTCCCATCAGGAAGAAGAATTAAGCACAAGCTCAGCCTGCCCCCCAGAACCAGAAGAGGGCCTGAAGCAATCCTGCGCTTTTGCGGCCAGCTCCCAAAAAAGCGAGTTGAAAAATGGAGCTCAGGGGCACTGCAATTCACAAACCTGCAGAGTTTTAAATGATACCTCTCGTCCACAAATATATTAAGGGAAGGCAACGAAGAGGCTTTGAAAGCAAGGCAGAATTGCAGGAAACAGATTTCAGGAGGTAGATTCGAATCGCCTTGAAAGCACATGAAAAGCGGCAAAACGTGGACAATGATGCCCTTGGCCAAAAAGGGCGTATGCGTTTTTTCCTGAATATATTCAGGAAAAAACGCATACGCCCTTTTTGGCCAACCAAGCAACCTGGAAAGGCCAATCAGCGCTCCAAAGAAGTCTCGCTTCCCAGCGGGCAAAAGGGCCATGCGGAAAAAAGTGTCCAAACCAGAAATGCAGGACCGGCCATGGAGAAATGGGAGCCTTGCTACGCTGATGGGTGGGATGTAAATTGCCAACAGCCACACTGGAGAAGTGTACGGTGTGTCCTGAAACATCTAAAAAACACAGCTTGGAGAGCATAGGGCACTTCCACTCATGGGCGTATAAATTGGGAAAACTAAAAATCAGCAAGACACAGGCACCCCAAAGTTTAGGGCTGCTCTGTTGACAAGAACCCCCACTTCATTACACCTTAAATATCCTAGGAAAAAGAAAAATGGATAAAGAAGTTGTGGTCCTCATGTACAATGGAATATCACTCAGCCATGAAATCAACGTCATAAGGCTAGTAGCAGCACGATGAGTGGATTTAGGTACGACGATTCTAAGTGAAATAAGTCACACAGAAAAAGACACTTATCATAAGATATCACTTCTAGAGGGAATGTAAAAACCGCTACACTTGAACTGAATTGCAAAACAGAACAGAGTCACACGTTTAGGAAACACACTATGGCTGCTGAACGGGAAAGGTGAGGTGGGGTGATGCATAAAACAAGGGTTTCAAATTAGCTCCGATACCGTTCCATAAACCCAATATGTAAGAGACAAGACCTATTCCTTTTTCAGTGAACTGGACTCAACACCCCCTATTCACCGCACAAGAATATATCTGACTAGTAAGAATCTTCAAACCTATGTATTGATATCTCTCTGTAAGTGAGTCAAGGGGGTGTAAAGCGGCATAAACACAGCCGTGAAAAGCAGCTAAACCCCATTATAAAAATAAATTACTTTTCAAAACCCGTGAAACAAAGACAGTGAAAGAGAGAGAAATTCTTACAAAATTCGTTCAGGGGCTGTGATGCAACCTGGATTGACCATATCTAGACCCACAGCTGATTGAGACATAAGGGTGGACACTCTTGGGGCTGAGAGTTTCGGTGAGGTTGGGTGAGCCAACGCAGACCCTTTCAAGTAATACTGCATGGTACCCATCCCATGGGTCCCAAATCTTCAGGTTCAAGGGCATCTTCCTACGTCGAAAACAGGCATGAGAAACCCAGAAGATGGTACACCGTGTGATCGGGAAAGGTTTCTAAAACGCACCTCATTTCTCATCTCCTTTGCTCGGGTTCGCCATTCCAGCCGATTTACTAGCCATCTCCCTCCTTGGAGAATCAGCACCTTTAACCTCCTGTTCCGTACAGGTTGCAATTTGTCCTGAGGATGAAGGGGAAGAGGGGGAACCAATGAGAGACTAGCTCTAGGTGTTGGGACAGGCAAAGGTCACTCTATTTTCCCATCAGGAAGAAGAATTAAGCACAAGCTCAGCCTGCCCCCCAGAACCAGAAGAGGGCCTGAAGCAATCCTGCGCTTTTGCGGCCAGCTCCCAAAAAAGCGAGTTGAAAAATGGAGCTCAGGGGCACTGCAATTCACAAACCTGCAGAGTTTTAAATGATACCTCTCGTCCACAAATATATTAACGGAAGGCAACGAAGAGGCTTTGAAAGCAAGGCAGAATTGCAGGAAACAGATGTCAGGAGGTAGATACGAATCGCCTTGAAAGCACATGAAAAGCAGCAAAACGTGGACAATGATGCCCTTGGCCAAAAAGGGCGTATGCGTTTTTTCCTGAATATATTCAGGAAAAAACGCATACGCCCTTTTTGGCCAACCAAGCAACCTGGAAAGGCCAATCAGCGCTCCAAAGAAGTCTCGCTTCCCAGCGGGCAAAAGGGCCATGCGGAAAAAAGTGTCCAAACCAGAAATGCAGGACCGGCCATGGAGAAATGGGAGCCTTGCTACGCTGATGGGTGGGATGTAAATTGCCAACAGCCACTCTGGAGAAGTGTACGGTGTGTTCTGAAACATCTAAAAAACACAGCTTGGAGAGCATAGGGCACTTCCACTCATGGGCGTATAAATTGGGAAAACTAAAAATCAGCAAGACACAGGCACCCCAAAGTTTAGGGCTGCTCTGTTGACAAGAACCCCCACTTCATTACACCTTAAATATCCTAGGAAAGAGAAAAATGGATAAAGAAGTTGTGGTCCTCATGTACAATGGAATATCACTCAGCCATGAAATCAACGTCATAAGGCTAGTAGCAGCACGATGAGTGGATTTAGGTACGACGATTCTAAGTGAAATAAGTCACACAGAAAAAGACACTTATCATAAGATATCACTTCTAGAGGGAATGTAAAAACCGCTACACTTGAACTGAATTGCAAAACAGAACAGAGTCCCACGTTTAGGAAACACACTATGGCTGCTGAACGGGAAAGGTGAGGTGGGGTGATGCATAAAACAAGGGTTTCAAATTAGCTCCGATACCGTTCCATAAACCCAATATGTAAGAGACAAGACCTATTCCTTGCTCAGTGAACTGGACTCAACACCCCCTATTCACCGCACAAGAATATATCTGACTAGTAAGAATCTTCAAACCTATGTATTGATATCTCTCTGTAAGTGAGTCAAGGGGGTGTAAAGCGGCATAAACACAGCCGTGAAAAGCAGCTAAACCCCATTATAAAAATAAATTACTTTTCAAAACCCGTGAAACAAAGACAGTGAAAGAGAGAGAAATTCTTACAAAATTCGTTCAGGGGCTGTGATGCAACCTGGATTGACCATATCTAGACCCACAGCTGATTGAGACATAAGGGTGGACACTCTTGGGGCTGAGAGGTTCGGTGAGGTTGGGTGAGCCAACGCAGACCCTTTCAAGTAATACTGCATGGTACCCATCCCATGGGTCCCAAATCTCCAGGTTCAAGGGCATCTTCCTACGTCGAAAACAGGCATGAGAAACCCAGAAGATGGTACACCGTGTGATCGGGAAAGGTTTCTAAAACGCACCTCATTTCTCATCTCCTTTGCTCGGGTTCGCCATTCCAGCCGATTTACTAGCCATCTCCCTCCTTGGAGAATCAGCACCTTTAACCTCCTGTTCCGTACAAGTTGCAATTTGTCCTGAGGATGAACGGGAAGAGGGGGAACCAATGAGAGACTAGCTCTAGGTGTTGGGACAGGCAGAGGTCACTCTATTTTCCCATCAGGAAGAAGAATTAAGCACAAGCTCAGCCTGCCCCCCAGAACCAGAAGAGGGCCTGAAGCAATCCTGCGCTTTTGCGGCCAGCTCCCAAAAAAGCGAGTTGAAAAATGGAGCTCAGCGGCACTGCAATTCACAAACCTGCAGAGTTTTAAATGATACCTCTCGTCCACAAATATATTAAGGGAAGGCAACGAAGAGGCTTTGAAAGCAAGGCAGAATTGCAGGAAACAGATTTCAGGAGGTAGATTCGAATCGCCTTGAAAGCACATGAAAAGCGGCAAAACGTGGACAATGATGCCCTTGGCCAAAAAGGGCGTATGCGTTTTTTCCTGAATATATTCAGGAAAAAACGCATACGCCCTTTTTGGCCAACCAAGCAACCTGGAAAGGCCAATCAGCGCTCCAAAGAAGTCTCGCTTCCCAGCGGGCAAAAGGGCCATGGGGAAAAAAGTGTCCAAACCAGAAATGCAGGACCGGCCATGGAGAAATGGGAGCCTTGCTACGCTGATGGGTGGGATGTAAATTGCCAACAGCCACTCTGGAGAAGTGTACGGTGTGTTCTGAAACATCTAAAAAACACAGCTTGGAGAGCATAGGGCACTTCCACTCATGGGCGTATAAATTGGGAAAACTAAAAATCAGCACGACACAGGCACCCCAAAGTTTAGGGCTGCTCTGTGGACAAGAACCCCCACTTCCTTACACCTTAAATATCCTAGGAAAGAGAAAAATGGATAAAGAAGTTGTGGTCCTCATGTACAATGGAATATCACTCAGCCATGAAATCAACGTCATAAGGCTAGTAGCAGCACGATGAGTGGATTTAGGTACGACGAATCTAAGTGAAATAAGTCACACAGAAAAAGACACTTATCATAAGATATCACTTCTAGAGGGAATGTAAAAACCGCTACCCTTGAACTGAATTGCAAAACAGAACAGAGTCCCACGTTTAGGAAACACACTATGGCTGCTGAACGGGAAAGGTGAGGTGGGGTGATGCATAAAACAAGGGTTTCAAATTAGCTCAGATACCGTTCCATAAACCCAATATGTAAGAGACAAGACCTATTCCTTTTTCAGTGAACTGGACTCAACACCCCCTATTCACCGCACAAGAATATATCTGACTAGTAAGAATCTTCAAACCTATGTATTGATATCTCTCTGTAAGTGAGTCAAGGGGGTGTAAAGCAGCATAAACACAGCCGTGAAAAGCAGCTAAACCCCATTATAAAAATAAATTACTTTTCAAAACCCGTGAAACAAAGACAGTGAAAGAGAGAGAAATTCTTACAAAATTCGTTCAGGGGCTGTGATGCAACCTGGATTGACCATATCTAGACCCACAGCTGATTGAGACATAAGGGTGGACACTCTTGGGGCTGAGAGGTTCGGTGAGGTTGGGTGAGCCAACGCAGACCCTTTCAAGTAATACTGCATGGTACCCATCCCATGGGTCCCAAATCTCCAGGTTCAAGGGCATCTTCCTACGTCGAAAACAGGCATGAGAAACCCAGAA
Organism: Balaenoptera acutorostrata; assembly: GCF_949987535.1. Classification (NCBI taxonomy): domain Eukaryota; kingdom Metazoa; phylum Chordata; class Mammalia; order Artiodactyla; family Balaenopteridae; genus Balaenoptera; species Balaenoptera acutorostrata. Next base: position 84,732 of record NW_026646138.1, read on the forward strand.
GATGGTACACCGTGTGATCGGGAAAGGTTTCTAAAACGCACCTCATTTCTCATCTCCTTTGCTCGGGTTCGCCATTCCAGCCGATTTACTAGCCATCTCCCTCCTTGGAGAATCAGCACCTTTAACCTCCTGTTCCGTACAGGTTGCAATTTGTCCTGAGGATGAACGGGAAGAGGGGGAACCAATGAGAGACTAGCTCTAGGTGTTGGGACAGGCACAGGTCACTCTATTTTCCCATCAGGAAGAAGAATTAAGCACAAGCTCAGCCTGCCCCCCAGAACCAGAAGAGGGCCTGAAGCAATCCTGCGCTTTTGCGGCCAGCTCCCAAAAAAGCGAGTTGAAAAATGGAGCTCAGGGGCACTGCAATTCACAAACCTGCAGAGTTTTAAATGATACCTCTCGTCCACAAATATATTAAGGGAAGGCAACGAAGAGGCTTTGAAAGCAAGGCAGAATTGCAGGAAACAGATTTCAGGAGGTAGATTCGAATCGCCTTGAAAGCACATGAAAAGCGGCAAAACGTGGACAATGATGCCCTTGGCCAAAAAGGGCGTATGCGTTTTTTCCTGAATATATTCAGGAAAAAACGCATACGCCCTTTTTGGCCAACCAAGCAACCTGGAAAGGCCAATTAGCGCTCCAAAGAAGTCTCGCTTCCCAGCGGGCAAAAGGGCCATGCGGAAAAAAGTGTCCAAACCAGAAATGCAGGACCGGCCATGGAGAAATGGGAGCCTTGCTACGCTGATGGGTGGGATGTAAATTGCCAACAGCCACTCTGGAGAAGTGTACGGTGTGTTCTGAAACATCTAAAAAACACAGCTTGGAGAGCACAGGGCACTTCCACTCATGGGCGTATAAATTGGGAAAACTAAAAATCAGCAAGACACAGGCACCCCAAAGTTTAGGGCTGCTCTGTGGACACGAACCCCCACTTCATTACACCTTAAATATCCTAGGAAAGAGAAAAATGGATAAAGAAGTTGTGGTCCTCATGTACAATGGAATATCACTCAGCCATGAAATCAACGTCATAAGGCTAGTAGCAGCACGATGAGTGGATTTAGGTACGACGATTCTAAGTGAAATAAGTCACACAGAAAAAGACACTTATCATAATATATCACTTCTAGAGGGAATGTAAAAACCGCTACACTTGAACTGAATTGCAAAACAGAACAGAGTCCCACGTTTAGGAAACACACTATGGCTGCTGAACGGGAAAGGTGAGGTGGGGTGATGCATAAAACAAGGGTTTCAAATTAGCTCAGATACCGTTCCATAAACCCAATATGTAAGAGACAAGACCTATTCCTTGCTCAGTGAACTGGACTCAACACCCCCTATTCACCGCACAAGAATATATCTGACTAGTAAGAATCTTCAAACCTATGTATTGATATCTCTCTGTAAGTGAGTCAAGGGGGTGTAAAGCGGCATAAACACAGCCGTGAAAAGCAGCTAAACCCCATTATAAAAATAAATTACTTTTCAAAACCCGTGAAACAAAGACAGTGAAAGAGAGAGAAATTCTTACAAAATTCGTTCAGGGGCTGTGATGCAACCTGGATTGACCATATCTAGACCCACAGCTGATTGAGACATAAGGGTGGACACTCTTGGGGCTGAGAGGTTCGGTGAGGTTGGGTGAGCCAACGCAGACCCTTTCAAGTAATACTGCATGGTACCCATCCCATGGGTCCCAAATCTCCAGGTTCAAGGGCATCTTCCTACGTCGAAAACAGGCATGAGAAACCCAGAAGATGGTACACCGTGTGATCGGGAAAGGTTTCTAAAACGCACCTCATTTCTCATCTCCTTTGCTCGGGTTCGCCATTCCAGCCGATTTACTAGCCATCTCCCTCCTTGGAGAATCAGCACCTTTAACATCCTGTTACGTACAGGTTGCAATTTGTCCTGAGGATGAACGGGAAGAGGGGGAACCAATGAGAGACTAGCTCTAGTTGTTGGGACAGGCACAGGTCACTCTATTTTCCCATCAGGAAGAAGAATTAAGCACAAGCTCAGCCTGCCCCCCAGAACCAGAAGAGGGCCTGAAGCAATCCTGCGCTTTTGCGGCCAGCTCCCAAAAAAGCGAGTTGAAAAATGGAGCTCAGGGGCACTGCAATTCATAGACCTGCAGAGTTTTAAATGATACCTCTCGTCCACAAATATATTAAGGGAAGGCAACGAAGAGGCTTTGAAAGCAAGGCAGAATTGCAGGAAACAGATTTCAGGAGGTAGATTCGAATCGCCTTGAAAGCACATGAAAAGCGGCAAAACGTGGACAATGATGCCCTTGGCCAAAAAGGGCGTATGCGTTTTTTCCTGAATATATTCAGGAAAAAACGCATACGCCCTTTTTGGCCAACCAAGCAACCTGGAAAGGCCAATCAGCGCTCCAAAGAAGTCTCGCTTCCCAGCGGGCAAAAAGGGCCATGCGGAAAAAAGTGTCCAAACCAGAAATGCAGGACCGGCCATGGAGAAATGGGAGCCTTGCTACGCTGATGGGTGGGATGTAAATTGCCAACAGCCACTCTGGAGAAGTGTACAGTGTGTTCTGAAACATCTAAAAAACACAGCTTGGAGAGCATAGGGCACTTCCACTCATGGCCGTATAAATTGGGAAAACTAAAAATCAGCAAGACACAGGCACCCCAAAGTTTAGGGCTGCTCTGTGGACAAGAACCCCCACTTCATTACACTTTAAATATCCTAGGAAAGAGAAAAATGGATAAAGAAGTTGTGGTCCTCATGTACAATGGAATATCACTCAGCCATGAAATCCACGTCATAAGGCTAGTAGCAGCACGATGAGTGGATTTAGGTACGACGATTCTAAGTGAAATAAGTCACACAGAAAAAGACACTTATCATAATATATCACTTCTAGAGGGAATGTAAAAACCGCTACACTTGAACTGAATTGCAAAACAGAACAGAGTCCCACGTTTAGGAAACACACTATGGCTGCTGAACGGGAAAGGTGAGGTGGGGTGATGCATAAAACAAGGGTTTCAAATTAGCTCAGATACCGTTCCATAAACCCAATATGTAAGAGACAAGACCTATTCCTTGCTCAGTGAACTGGACTCAACACCCCCTATTCACCGCACAAGAATATATCTGACTAGTAAGAATCTTCAAACCTATGTATTGATAGCTCTCTGTAAGTGAGTCAAGGGGGTGTAAAGCGGCATAAACACAGCCGTGAAAAGCAGCTAAACCCCATTATAAAAATAAATTACTTTTCAAAACCCGTGAAACAAAGACAGTGAAAGAGAGAGAAATTCTTACAAAATTCGTTCAGGGGCTGTGATGCAACCTGGATTGACCATATCTAGACCCACAGCTGATTGAGACATAAGGGTGGACACTCTTGGGGCTGAGAGGTTCGGTGAGGTTGGGTGAGCCAACGCAGACCCTTTCAAGTAATACTGCATGGTACCCATCCCATGGGTCCCAAATCTCCAGGTTCAAGGGCATCTTCCTACGTCGAAAACAGGCATGAGAAACCCAGAAGATGGTACACCGTGTGATCGGGAAAGGTTTCTAAAACGCACCTCATTTCTCATCTCCTTTGCTCGGGTTCGCCATTCCAGCCGATTTACTAGCCATCTCCCTCCTTGGAGAATCAGCACCTTTAACCTCCTGTTCCGTACAGGTTGCAATTTGTCCTGAGGATGAACGGGAAGAGGGGGAACCAATGAGAGACTAGCTCTAGGTGTTGGGACAGGCACAGGTCACTCTATTTTCCCATCAGGAAGAAGAATTAAGCACAAGCTCAGCCTGCCCCCCAGAACCAGAAGAGGGCCTGAAGCAATCCTGCGCTTTTGCGGCCAGCTCCCAAAAAAGCGAGTTGAAAAATGGAGCTCAGGGGCACTGCAATTCATAGACCTGCAGAGTTTTAAATGATACCTCTCGTCCACAAATATATTAAGGGAAGGCAACGAAGAGGCTTTGAAAGCAAGGCAGAATTGCAGGAAACAGATTTCAGGAGGTAGATTCGAATCGCCTTGAAAGCACATGAAAAGCGGCAAAACGTGGACAATGATGCCCTTGGCCAAAAAGGGCGTATGCGTTTTTTCCTGAATATATTCAGGAAAAAACGCATACGCCCTTTTTGGCCAACCAAGCAACCTGGAAAGGCCAATCAGCGCTCCAAAGAAGTCTCGCTTCCCAGCGGGCAAAAAGGGCCATGCGGAAAAAAGTGTCCAAACCAGAAATGCAGGACCGGCCATGGAGAAATGGGAGCCTTGCTACGCTGATGGGTGGGATGTAAATTGCCAACAGCCACTCTGGAGAAGTGTACAGTGTGTTCTGAAACATCTAAAAAACACAGCTTGGAGAGCATAGGGCACTTCCACTCATGGCCGTATAAATTGGGAAAACTAAAAATCAGCAAGACACAGGCACCCCAAAGTTTAGGGCTGCTCTGTGGACAAGAACCCCCACTTCATTACACTTTAAATATCCTAGGAAAGAGAAAAATGGATAAAGAAGTTGTGGTCCTCATGTACAATGGAATATCACTCAGCCATGAAATCCACGTCATAAGGCTAGTAGCAGCACGATGAGTGGATTTAGGTACGACGATTCTAAGTGAAATAAGTCACACAGAAAAAGACACTTATCATAATATATCACTTCTAGAGGGAATGTAAAAACCGCTACACTTGAACTGAATTGCAAAACAGAACAGAGTCCCACGTTTAGGAAACACACTATGGCTGCTGAACGGGAAAGGTGAGGTGGGGTGATGCATAAAACAAGGGTTTCAAATTAGCTCAGATACCGTTCCATAAACCCAATATGTAAGAGACAAGACCTATTCCTTTTTCAGTGAACTGGACTCAACACCCCCTATTCACCGCACAAGAATATATCTGACTAGTAAGAATCTTCAAACCTATGTATTGATATCTCTCTGTAAGTGAGTCAAGGGGGTGTAAAGCGGCATAAACACAGCCGTGAAAAGCAGCTAAACCCCATTATAAAAATAAATTACTTTTCAAAACCCGTGAAACAAAGACAGTGAAAGAGAGAGAAATTCTTACAAAATTCGTTCAGGGGCTGTGATGCAACCTGGATTGACCATATCTAGACCCACAGCTGATTGAGACATAAGGGTGGACACTCTTGGGGCTGAGAGGTTCGGTGAGGTTGGGTGAGCCAACGCAGACCCTTTCAAGTAATACTGCATGGTACCCATCCCATGGGTCCCAAATCTCCAGGTTCAAGGGCATCTTCCTACGTCGAAAACAGGCATGAGAAACCCAGAAGATGGTACACCGTGTGATCGGGAAAGGTTTCTAAAACGCACCTCATTTCTCATCTCCTTTGCTCGGGTTCGCCATTCCAGCCGATTTACTAGCCATCTCCCTCCTTGGAGAATCAGCACCTTTAACCTCCTGTTCCGTACAGGTTGCAATTTGTCCTGAGGATGAACGGGAAGAGGGGGAACCAATGAGAGACTAGCTCTAGGTGTTGGGACAGGCACAGGTCACTCTATTTTCCCATCAGGAAGAAGAATTAAGCACAAGCTCAGCCTGCCCCCCAGAACCAGAAGAGGGCCTGAAGCAATCCTGCGCTTTTGCGGCCAGCTCCCAAAAAAGCGAGTTGAAAAATGGAGCTCAGGGGCACTGCAATTCACAAACCTGCAGAGTTTTAAATGATACCTCTCGTCCACAAATATATTAAGGGAAGGCAACGAAGAGGCTTTGAAAGCAAGGCAGAATTGCAGGAAACAGATTTCAGGAGGTAGATTCGAATCGCCTTGAAAGCACATGAAAAGCGGCAAAACGTGGACAATGATGCCCTTGGCCAAAAAGGGCGTATGCGTTTTTTCCTGAATATATTCAGGAAAAAACGCATACGCCCTTTTTGGCCAACCAAGCAACCTGGAAAGGCCAATCAGCGCTCCAAAGAAGTCTCGCTTCCCAGCGGGCAAAAGGGCCATGCGGAAAAAAGTGTCCAAACCAGAAATGCAGGACGGGCCATGGAGAAATGGGAGCCTTGCTACGCTGATGGGTGGGATGTAAATTGCCAACAGCCACTCTGGAGAAGTGTACAGTGTGTTCTGAAACATCTAAAAAACACAGCTTGGAGAGCATAGGGCACTTCCACTCATGGCCGTATAAATTGGGAAAACTAAAAATCAGCAAGACACAGGCACCCCAAAGTTTAGGGCTGCTCTGTGGACAAGAACCCCCACTTCATTACACTTTAAATATCCTAGGAAAGAGAAAAATGGATAAAGAAGTTGTGGTGCTCATGTACAATGGAATATCACTCAGCCATGAAATCAACGTCATAAGGCTAGTAGCAGCACGATGAGTGGATTTAGGTACGACGATTCTAAGTGAAATAAGTCACACAGAAAAAGACACTTATCATAAGATATCACTTAGAGAGGGAATGTAAAAACCGCTACACTTGAACTGAATTGCAAAACAGAACAGAGTCCCACGTTTAGGAAACACACTATGGCTGCTGAACGGGAAAGGTGAGGTGGGGTGATGCATAAAACAAGGGTTTCAAATTAGCTCCGATACCGTTCCATAAACCCAATATGTAAGAGACAAGACCTATTCCTTTTTCAGTGAACTGGACTCAACACCCCCTATTCACCGCACAAGAATATATCTGACTAGTAAGAATCTTCAAACCTATGTATTGATATCTCTCTGTAAGTGAGTCAAGGGGGTGTAAAGCGGCATAAACACAGCCGTGAAAAGCAGCTAAACCCCATTATAAAAATAAATTACTTTTCAAAACCCGTGAAACAAAGACAGTGAAAGAGAGAGAAATTCTTACAAAATTCGTTCAGGGGCTGTGATGCAACCTGGATTGACCATATCTAGACCCACAGCTGATTGAGACATAAGGGTGGACACTCTTGGGGCTGAGAGGTTCGGTGAGGTTGGGTGAGCCAACGCAGACCCTTTCAAGTAATACTGCATGGTACCCATCCCATGGGTCCCAAATCTCCAGGTTCAAGGGCATCTTCCTACGTCGAAAACAGGCATGAGAAACCCAGAAGATGGTACACCGTGTGATCGGGAAAGGTTTCTAAAACGCACCTCATTTCTCATCTCCTTTGCTCGGGTTCGCCATTCCAGCCGATTTACTAGCCATCTCCCTCCTTGGAGAATCAGCACCTTTAACCTCCTGTTCCGTACAGGTTGCAATTTGTCCTGAGGATGAAGGGGAAGTGGGGGAACCAATGAGAGACTAGCTCTAGGTGTTGGGACAGGCACAGGTCACTCTATTTTCCCATCAGGAAGAAGAATTAAGCACAAGCTCAGCCTGCCCCCCAGAACCAGAAGAGGGCCTGAAGCAATCCTGCGCTTTTGCGGCCAGCTCCCAAAAAAGCGAGTTGAAAAATGGAGCTCAGGGGCACTGCAATTCACAAACCTGCAGAGTTTTAAATGATACCTCTCGTCCACAAATATATTAAGGGAAGGCAACGAAGAGGCTTTGAAAGCAAGGCAGAATTGCAGGAAACAGATTTCAGGAGGTAGATTCGAATCGCCTTGAAAGCACATGAAAAGCGGCAAAACGTGGACAATGATGCCCTTGGCCAAAAAGGGCGTATGCGTTTTTTCCTGAATATATTCAGGAAAAAACGCATACGCCCTTTTTGGCCAACCAAGCAACCTGGAAAGGCCAATTAGCGCTCCAAAGAAGTCTCGCTTCCCAGCGGGCAAAAGGGCCATGCGGAAAAAAGTGTCCAAACCAGAAATGCAGGACCGGCCATGGAGAAATGGGAGCCTTGCTACGCTGATGGGTGGGATGTAAATTGCCAACAGCCACTCTGGAGAAGTGTACGGTGTGTTCTGAAACATCTAAAAAACACAGCTTGGAGAGCATAGGGCACTTCCACTCATGGGCGTATAAATTGGGAAAACTAAAAATCAGCAAGACACAGGCACCCCAAAGTTTAGGGCTGCTCTGTGGACAAGAACCCCCACTTCATTACACCTTAAATATCCTAGGAAAGAGAAAAATGGATAAAGAAGTTGTGGTCCTCATGTACAATGGAATATCACTCAGCCATGAAATCAACGTCATAAGGCTTGTAGCAGCACGATGAGTGGATTTAGGTACGACGATTCTAAGTGAAATAAGTCACACAGAAAAAGACACTTATCATAATATATCACTTCGAGAGGGAATGTAAAAACCGCTACACTTGAACTGAATTGCAAAACAGAACAGAGTCCCACGTTTAGGAAACACACTATGGCTGCTGAACGGGAAAGGTGAGGTGGGGTGATGCATAAAACAAGGGTTTCAAATTAGCTCAGATACCGTTCCATAAACCCAATATGTAAGAGACAAGACCTATTCCTTGCTCAGTGAACTGGACTCAACACCCCCTATTCACCGCACAAGAATATATCTGACTAGTAAGAATCTTCAAACCTATGTATTGATATCTCTCTGTAAGTGAGTCAAGGGGGTTTAAAGCGGCATAAACACAGCCGTGAAAAGCAGCTAAACCCCATTATAAAAATAAATTACTTTTCAAAACCCGTGAAACAAAGGCAGTGAAAGAGAGAGAAATTCTTACAAAATTCGTTCAGGGGCTGTGATGCAACCTGGATTGACCATATCTAGACCCACAGCTGATTGAGACATAAGGGTGGACACTCTTGGGGCTGAGAGGTTCGGTGAGGTTGGGTGAGCCAACGCAGACCCTTTCAAGTAATACTGCATGGTACCCATCCCATGGGTCCCAAATCTCCAGGTTCAAGGGCATCTTCCTACGTCGAAAACAGGCATGAGAAACCCAGAAGATGGTACACCGTGTGATCGGGAAAGGTTTCTAAAACGCACCTCATTTCTCATCTCCTTTGCTCGGGTTCGCCATTCCAGCCGATTTACTAGCCATCTCCCTCCTTGGAGAATCAGCACCTTTAACCTCCTGTTCCGTACAGGTTGCAATTTGTCCTGAGGATGAACGGGAAGAGGGGGAACCAATGAGAGACTAGCTCTAGGTGTTGGGACAGGCACAGGTCACTCTATTTTCCCATCAGGAAGAAGAATTAAGCACAAGCTCAGCCTGCCCCCCAGAACCAGAAGAGGGCCTGAAGCAATCCTGCGCTTTTGCGGCCAGCTCCCAAAAAAGCGAGTTGAAAAATGGAGCTCAGGGGCACTGCAATTCATAGACCTGCAGAGTTTTAAATGATACCTCTCGTCCACAAATATATTAAGGGAAGGCAACGAAGAGGCTTTGAAAGCAAGGCAGAATTGCAGGAAACAGATTTCAGGAGGTAGATTCGAATCGCCTTGAAAGCACATGAAAAGCGGCAAAACGTGGACAATGATGCCCTTGGCCAAAAAGGGCGTATGCGTTTTTTCCTGAATATATTCAGGAAAAAACGCATACGCCCTTTTTGGCCAACCAAGCAACCTGGAAAGGCCAATTAGCGCTCCAAAGAAGTCTCGCTTCCCAGCGGGCAAAAGGGCCATGCGGAAAAAAGTGTCCAAACCAGAAATGCAGGACCGGCCATGGAGAAATGGGAGCCTTGCTACGCTGATGGGTGGGATGTAAATTGCCAACAGCCACTCTGGAGAAGTGTACAGTGTGTTCTGAAACATCTAAAAAACACAGCTTGGAGAGCATAGGGCACTTCCACTCATGGGCGTATAAATTGGGAAAACTAAAAATCAGCAAGACACAGGCACCCCAAAGTTTAGGGCTGCTCTGTGGACAAGAACCCCCACTTCATTACACTTTAAATATCCTAGGAAAGAGAAAAATGGATAAAGAAGTTGTGGTCCTCATGTACAATGGAATATCACTCAGCCATGAAATCAACGTCATAAGGCTAGTAGCAGCACGATGAGTGGATTTAGGTACGACGATTCTAAGTGAAATAAGTCACACAGAAAAAGACACTTATCATAAGATATCACTTAGAGAGGGAATGTAAAAACCGCTACACTTGAACTGAATTGCAAAACAGAACAGAGTCACACGTTTAGGAAACACACTATGGCTGCTGAGTGGGAAAGGTGAGGTGGGGTGATGCATAAAACAAGGGTTTCAAATTAGCTCCGATACCGTTCCATAAACCCAATATGTAAGAGACAAGACCTATTCCTTGCTCAGTGAACTGGACTCAACACCCCCTATTCACCGCACAAGAATATATCTGACTAGTAAGAATCTTCAAACCTATGTATTGATATCTCTCTGTAAGTGAGTCAAGGGGGTGTAAAGCGGCATAAACACAGCCGTGAAAAGCAGCTAAACCCCATTATAAAAATAAATTACTTTTCAAAACCCGTGAAACAAAGACAGTGAAAGAGAGAGAAATTCTTACAAAATTCGTTCAGGGGCTGTGATGCAACCTGGATTGACCATATCTAGACCCACAGCTGATTGAGACATAAGGGTGGACACTCTTGGGGCTGAGAGTTTCGGTGAGGTTGGGTGAGCCAACGCAGACCCTTTCAAGTAATACTGCATGGTACCCATCCCATGGGTCCCAAATCTTCAGGTTCAAGGGCATCTTCCTACGTCGAAAACAGGCATGAGAAACCCAGAAGATGGTACACCGTGTGATCGGGAAAGGTTTCTAAAACGCACCTCATTTCTCATCTCCTTTGCTCGGGTTCGCCATTCCAGCCGATTTACTAGCCATCTCCCTCCTTGGAGAATCAGCACCTTTAACCTCCTGTTCCGTACAGGTTGCAATTTGTCCTGAGGATGAAGGGGAAGAGGGGGAACCAATGAGAGACTAGCTCTAGGTGTTGGGACAGGCAAAGGTCACTCTATTTTCCCATCAGGAAGAAGAATTAAGCACAAGCTCAGCCTGCCCCCCAGAACCAGAAGAGGGCCTGAAGCAATCCTGCGCTTTTGCGGCCAGCTCCCAAAAAAGCGAGTTGAAAAATGGAGCTCAGGGGCACTGCAATTCACAAACCTGCAGAGTTTTAAATGATACCTCTCGTCCACAAATATATTAAGGGAAGGCAACGAAGAGGCTTTGAAAGCAAGGCAGAATTGCAGGAAACAGATGTCAGGAGGTAGATTCGAATCGCCTTGAAAGCACATGAAAAGCGGCAAAACGTGGACAATGATGCCCTTGGCCAAAAAGGGCGTATGCGTTTTTTCCTGAATATATTCAGGAAAAAACGCATACGCCCGTTTTGGCCAACCAAGCAACCTGGAAAGGCCAATCACCGCTCCAAAGAAGTCTCGCTTCCCAGCGGGCAAAAGGGCCATGCGGAAAAAAGTGTCCAAACCAGAAATGCAGGACCGGCCATGGAGAAATGGGAGCCTTGCTACGCTGATGGGTGGGATGTAAATTGCCAACAGCCACTCTGGAGAAGTGTACGGTGTGTTCTGAAACATCTAAAAAACACAGCTTGGAGAGCATAGGGCACTTCCACTCATGGGCGTATAAATTGGGAAAACTAAAAATCAGCAAGACACAGGCACCCCAAAGTTTAGGGCTGCTCTGTTGACAAGAACCCCCACTTCATTACACCTTAAATATCCTAGGAAAGAGAAAAATGGATAAAGAAGTTGTGGTCCTCATGTACAATGGAATATCACTCAGCCATGAAATCAACGTCATAAGGCTAGTAGCAGCACGATGAGTGGATTTAGGTACGACGATTCTAAGTGAAATAAGTCACACAGAAAAAGACACTTATCATAAGATATCACTTCTAGAGGGAATGTAAAAACCGCTACACTTGAACTGAATTGCAAAACAGAACAGAGTCCCACGTTTAGGAAACACACTATGGCTGCTGAACGGGAAAGGTGAGGTGGGGTGATGCATAAAACAAGGGTTTCAAATTAGCTCAGATACCGTTCCATAAACCCAATATGTAAGAGACAAGACCTATTCCTTTTTCAGTGAACTGGACTCAACACCCCCTATTCACCGCACAAGAATATATCTGACTAGTAAGAATCTTCAAACCTATGTATTGATATCTCTCTGTAAGTGAGTCAAGGGGGTGTAAAGCGGCATAAACACAGCCGTGAAAAGCAGCTAAACCCCATTATAAAAATAAATTACTTTTCAAAACCCGTGAAACAAAGACAGTGAAAGAGAGAGAAATTCTTACAAAATTCTTTCACGGGCTGTGATGCAACCTGGATTGACCATATCTAGACCCACAGCTGATTGAGACATAAGGGTGGACACTCTTGGGGCTGAGAGGTTCGGTGAGGTTGGGTGAGCCAACGCAGACCCTTTCAAGTAATACTGCATGGTACCCATCCCATGGGTCCCAAATCTCCAGGTTCAAGGGCATCTTCCTACGTCGAAAACAGGCATGAGAAACCCAGAAGATGGTACACCGTGTGATCGGGAAAGGTTTCTAAAACGCACCTCATTTCTCATCTCCTTTGCTCGGGTTCGCCATTCCAGCCGATTTACTAGCCATCTCCCTCCTTGGAGAATCAGCACCTTTAACCTCCTGTTCCGTACAGGTTGCAATTTGTCCTGAGGATGAACGGGAAGAGGGGGAACCAATGAGAGACTAGCTCTAGGTGTTGGGACAGGCACAGGTCACTCTATTTTCCCATCAGGAAGAAGAATTAAGCACAAGCTCAGCCTGCCCCCCAGAACCAGAAGAGGGCCTGAAGCAATCCTGCGCTTTTGCGGCCAGCTCCCAAAAAAGCGAGTTGAAAAATGGAGCTCAGGGGCACTGCAATTCATAGACCTGCAGAGTTTTAAATGATACCTCTCGTCCACAAATATATTAAGGGAAGGCAACGAAGAGGCTTTGAAAGCAAGGCAGAATTGCAGGAAACAGATTTCAGGAGGTAGATTCGAATCGCCTTGAAAGCACATGAAAAGCGGCAAAACGTGGACAATGATGCCCTTGGCCAAAAAGGGCGTATGCGTTTTTTCCTGAATATATTCAGGAAAAAACGCATACGCCCTTTTTGGCCAACCAAGCAACCTGGAAAGGCCAATCAGCGCTCCAAAGAAGTCTCGCTTCCCAGCGGGCAAAAGGGCCATGCGGAAAAAAGTGTCCAAACCAGAAATGCAGGACCGGCCATGGAGAAATGGGAGCCTTGCTACGCTGATGGGTGGGATGTAAATTGCCAACAGCCACTCTGGAGAAGTGTACAGTGTGTTCTGAAACATCTAAAAAACACAGCTTGGAGAGCATAGGGCACTTCCACTCATGGGCGTATAAATTGGGAAAACTAAAAATCAGCAAGACACAGGCACCCCAAAGTTTAGGGCTGCTCTGTGGACAAGAACCCCCACTTCATTCCACTTTAAATATCCTAGGAAAGAGAAAAATGGATAAAGAAGTTGTGGTCCTCATGTACAATGGAATATCACTCAGCCATGAAATCAACGTCATAAGGCTAGTTGCAGCACGATGAGTGGATTTAGGTACGACGATTCTAAGTGAAATAAGTCACACAGAGAAAGACACTTATCATAAGATATCACTTAGAGAGGGAATGTAAAAACCGCTACACTTGAACTGAATTACAAAACAGAACAGAGTCACACGTTCAGAAAACACACTATGGCTGCTGAACGGGAAAGGTGAGGTGGGGTGATGCATAAAACAAGGGTTTCAAATTAGCTCAGATACCGTTCCATAAACCCAATATGTAAGAGACAAGACCTATTCCTTTTTCAGTGAACTGGACTCAACACCCCCTATTTACCGCACAAGAATATATCTGACTAGTAAGAATCTTCAAACCTATGTATTGATATCTCTCTGTAAGTGAGTCAAGGGGGTGTAAAGCGGCATAAACACAGCCGTGAAAAGCAGCTAAACCCCATTATAAAAATAAATTACTTTTCAAAACCCGTGAAACAAAGGCAGTGAAAGAGAGAGAAATTCTTACAAAATTCGTTCAGGGGCTGTGATGCAACCTGGATTGACCATATCTAGACCCACAGCTGATTGAGACATAAGGGTGGACACTCTTGGGGCTGAGAGGTTCGGTGAGGTTGGGTGAGCCAACGCAGACCCTTTCAAGTAATACTGCATGGTACCCATCCCATGGGTCCCAAATCTCCAGGTTCAAGGGCATCTTCCTACGTCGAAAACAGGCATGAGAAACCCAGAGGATGGTACACCGTGTGATCGGGAAAGGTTTCTAAAACGCACCTCATTTCTCATCTCCTTTGCTCGGGTTCGCCATTCCAACCGATTTACTAGCCATCTCCCTCCTTGGAGAATCAGCACCTTTAACCTACTGTTCCGTACAGGTTGCAATTTGTCCTGAGGATGAACGGGAAGAGGGGGAACCAATGAGAGACTAGCTCTAGGTGTTGGGACAGGCACAGGTCACTCTATTTTCCCATCAGGAAGAAGAATTAAGCACAAGCTCAGCCTGCCCCCCAGAACGAGAAGAGGGCCTGAAGCAATCCTGCGCTTTTGCGGCCAGCTCCCAAAAAAGCGAGTTGAAAAATGGAGCTCAGGGGCACTGCAATTCACAAACCTGCAGAGTTTTAAATGATACCTCTCGTCCACAAATATATTAAGGGAAGGCAACGAAGAGGCTTTGAAAGCAAGGCAGAATTGCAGGAAACAGATTTCAGGAGGTAGATTCGAATCGCCTTGAAAGCACATGAAAAGCGGCAAAACGTGGACAATGATGCCCTTGGCCAAAAAGGGCGTATGCGTTTTTTCCTGAATATATTCAGGAAAAAACGCATACGCCCTTTTTGGCCAACCAAGCAACCTGGAAAGGCCAATCAGCGCTCCAAAGAAGTCTCGCTTCCCAGCGGGCAAAAGGGCCATGCGGAAAAAAGTGTCCAAACCAGAAATGCAGGACCGGCCATGGAGAAATGGGAGCCTTGCTACGCTGATGGGTGGGATGTAAATTGCCAACAGCCACTCTGGAGAAGTGTACGGTGTGTTCTGAAACATCTAAAAAACACAGCTTGGAGAGCATAGGGCACTTCCACTCATGGGCGTATAAATTGGGAAAACTAAAAATCAGCAAGACACAGGCACCCCAAAGTTTAGGGCTGCTCTGTTGACAAGAACCCCCACTTCATTACACCTTAAATATCCTAGGAAAGCGAAAAATGAATAAAGAAGTGGTGGTCCTCATGTACAATGGAATATCACTCAGCCAGGAAATCCACGTCATAAGGCTAGTAGCAGCACGATGAGTGGATTTAGGTACGACGATTCTAAGTGAAATAAGTCACACAGAGAAAGACACTTATCATAAGATATCACTTAGAGAGGGAATGTAAAAACCGCTACACTTGACCTGAATTACAAAACAGAACAGAGTCACACGTTCAGAAAACACACTATGGCTGCTGAACGGGAAAGGTGAGGTGGGGTGATGCATAAAACAAGGGTTTCAAATTAGCTCAGATACCGTTCCATAAACCCAATATGTAAGAGACAAGACCTATTCCTTTTTCAGTGAACTGGACTCAACACCCCCTATTCACCGCACAAGAATATATCTGACTAGTAAGAATCTTCAAACCTATGTATTGATATCTCTCTGTAAGTGAGTCAAGGGGGTGTAAAGCGGCATAAACACAGCCGTGAAAAGCAGCTAAACCCCATTATAAAAATAAATTACTTTTCAAAACCCGTGAAACAAAGGCAGTGAAAGAGAGAGAAATTCTTACAAAATTCGTTCAGGGGCTGTGATGCAACCTGGATTGACCATATCTAGACCCACAGCTGATTGAGACATAAGGGTGGACACTCTTGGGGCTGAGAGGTTCGGTGAGGTTGGGTGAGCCAACGCAGAACCTTTCAAGTAATAATGCATGGTACCCATCCCATGGGTCCCAAATCTCCAGGTTCAAGGGCATCTTCCTACGTCGAAAACAGGCATGAGAAACCCAGAAGATGGTACACCGTGTGATCGGGAAAGGTTTCTAAAACGCACCTCATTTCTCATCTCCTTTGCTCGGGTTCGCCATTCCAGCCGATTTACTAGCCATCTCCCTCCTTGGAGAATCAGCACCTTTAACCTACTGTTCCGTACAGGTTGCAATTTGTCCTGAGGATGAACGGGAAGAGGGGGAACCAATGAGAGACTAGCTCTAGGTGTTGGGACAGGCACAGGTCACTCTATTTTCCCATCAGGAAGAAGAATTAAGCACAAGCTCAGCCTGCCCCCCAGAACGAGAAGAGGGCCTGAAGCAATCCTGTGCTTTTGCGGCCAGCTCCCAAAAAAGCGAGTTGAAAAATGGAGATCAGGGGCACTGCAATTCACAAACCTGCAGAGTTTTAAATGATACCTCTCGTCCACAAATATATTAAGGGAAGGCAACGAAGAGGCTTTGAAAGCAAGGCAGAATTGCAGGAAACAGATTTCAGGAGGTAGATTCGAATCGCCTTGAAAGCACATGAAAAGCGGCAAAACGTGGACAATGATGCCCTTGGCCAAAAAGGGCGTATGCGTTTTTTCCTGAATATATTCAGGAAAAAACGCATACGCCCTTTTTGGCCAACCAAGCAACCTGGAAAGGCCAATCAGTGCTCCAAAGAAGTCTCGCTTCCCAGCGGGCAAAAGGGCCATGCGGAAAAAAGTGTCCAAACCAGAAATGCAGGACCGGCCATGGAGAAATGGGAGCCTTGCTACGCTGATGGGTGGGATGTAAATTGCCAACAGCCACTCTGGAGAAGTGTACGGTGTGTTCTGAAACATCTAAAAAACACAGCTTGGAGAGCATAGGGCACTTCCACTCATGGGCGTATAAATTGGGAAAACTAAAAATCAGCAAGACACAGGCACCCCAAAGTTTAGGGCTGCTCTGTTGACAAGAACCCCCACTTCATTACACCTTAAATATCCTAGGAAAGCGAAAAATGAATAAAGAAGTTGTGGTCCTCATGTACAATGGAATATCACTCAGCCAGGAAATCCACGTCATAAGGCTAGTAG
The DNA here is from genome assembly GCF_949987535.1 of Balaenoptera acutorostrata. NCBI lineage: Eukaryota > Metazoa > Chordata > Mammalia > Artiodactyla > Balaenopteridae > Balaenoptera > Balaenoptera acutorostrata. Next base: position 101,608 of record NW_026646138.1, read on the forward strand.
CAGCACGATGAGTGGATTTAGGTACGACGATTCTAAGTGAAATAAGTCACACAGAGAAAGACACTTATCATAAGATATCACTTAGAGAGGGAATGTAAAAACCGCTACACTTGAACTGAATTACAAAACAGAACAGAGTCACACGTTCAGAAAACACACTATGGCTGCTGAACGGGAAAGGTGAGGTGGGGTGATGCATAAAACAAGGGTTTCAAATTAGCTCAGATGCCGTTCCATAAACCCAATATGTAAGAGACAAGACCTATTCCTTTTTCAGTGAACTGGACTCAACACCCCCTATTCACCGCACAAGAATATATCTGACTAGTAAGAATCTTCAAACCTATGTATTGATATCTCTCTGTAAGTGAGTCAAGGGGGTGTAAAGCGGCATTAACACAGCCGTGAAAAGCAGCTAAACCCCATTATAAAAATAAATTACTTTTCAAAACCCGTGAAACAAAGGCAGTGAAAGAGAGAGAAATTCTTACAAAATTCGTTCAGGGGCTGTGATGCAACCTGGATTGACCATATCTAGACCCACAGCTGATTGAGACATAAGGGTGGACACTCTTGGGGCTGAGAAGTTCGGTGAGGTTGGGTGAGCCAACGTAGACACTTTCAAGTAATACTGCATGGTACCCATCCCATGGGTCCCAAATCTCCAGGTTCAAGGGCATCTTCCTACGTCGAAAACAGGCATGAGAAACCCAGAAGATGGTACACCGTGTGATCGGGAAAGGTTTCTAAAACGCACCTCATTTCTCATCTCCTTTGCTCGGGTTCGCCATTCCAACCGATTTACTAGCCATCTCCCTCCTTGGAGAATCAGCACCTTTAACCTCCTGTTCCGTACAGGTTGCAATTTGTCCTGAGGATGAACGGGAAGAGGGGGAACCAATGAGAGACTAGCTCTAGGTGTTGGGACAGGCACAGGTCACTCTATTTTCCCATCAGGAAGAAGAATTAAGCACAAGCTCAGCCTGCCCCCCAGAACCAGAAGAGGGCCGGAAGCAATCCTGCGCTTTTGCGGCCAGCTCCCAAAAAAGCGAGTTGAAAAATGGAGCTCAGGGGCACTGCAATTCACAAACCTGCAGAGTTTTAAATGATACCTCTCGTCCACAAATATATTAAGGGAAGGCAACGAAGAGGCTTTGAAAGCAAGGCAGAATTGCAGGAAACAGATTTCAGGAGGTAGATTCGAATCGCCTTGAAAGCACATGAAAAGCGGCAAAACGTGGACAATGATGCCCTTGGCCAAAAAGGGCGTATGCGTTTTTTCCTGAATATATTCAGGAAAAAACGCATACGCCCTTTTTGGCCAACCAAGCAACCTGGAAAGGCCAATCAGTGCTCCAAAGAAGTCTCGCTTCCCAGCGGGCAAAAGGGCCATGCGGAAAAAAGTGTCCAAACCAGAAATGCAGGACCGGCCATGGAGAAATGGGAGCCTTGCTACGCTGATGGGTGGGATGTAAATTGCCAACAGCCACTCTGGAGAAGTGTACGGTGTGTTCTGAAACATCTAAAAAACACAGCTTGGAGAGCATAGGGCACTTCCACTCATGGGCGTATAAATTGGGAAAACTAAAAATCAGCAAGACACAGGCACCCCAAAGTTTAGGGCTGCTCTGTTGACAAGAACCCCCACTTCATTACACCTTAAATATCCTAGGAAAGCGAAAAATGAATAAAGAAGTTGTGGTCCTCATGTACAATGGAATATCACTCAGCCAGGAAATCCACGTCATAAGGCTAGTAGCAGCACGATGAGTGGATTTAGGTACGACGATTCTAAGTGAAATAAGTCACACAGAGAAAGACACTTATCATAAGATATCACTTAGAGAGGGAATGTAAAAACCGCTACACTTGAACTGAATTACAAAACAGAACAGAGTCACACGTTCAGAAAACACACTATGGCTGCTGAACGGGAAAGGTGAGGTGGGGTGATGCATAAAACAAGGGTTTCAAATTAGCTCAGATGCCGTTCCATAAACCCAATATGTAAGAGACAAGACCTATTCCTTTTTCAGTGAACTGGACTCAACACCCCCTATTCACCGCACAAGAATATATCTGACTAGTAAGAATCTTCAAACCTATGTATTGATATCTCTCTGTAAGTGAGTCAAGGGGGTGTAAAGCGGCATTAACACAGCCGTGAAAAGCAGCTAAACCCCATTATAAAAATAAATTACTTTTCAAAACCCGTGAAACAAAGGCAGTGAAAGAGAGAGAAATTCTTACAAAATTCGTTCAGGGGCTGTGATGCAACCTGGATTGACCATATCTAGACCCACAGCTGATTGAGACATAAGGGTGGACACTCTTGGGGCTGAGAAGTTCGGTGAGGTTGGGTGAGCCAACGTAGACACTTTCAAGTAATACTGCATGGTACCCATCCCATGGGTCCCAAATCTCCAGGTTCAAGGGCATCTTCCTACGTCGAAAACAGGCATGAGAAACCCAGAAGATGGTACACCGTGTGATCGGGAAAGGTTTCTAAAACGCACCTCATTTCTCATCTCCTTTGCTCGGGTTCGCCATTCCAACCGATTTACTAGCCATCTCCCTCCTTGGAGAATCAGCACCTTTAACCTCCTGTTCCGTACAGGTTGCAATTTGTCCTGAGGATGAACGGGAAGAGGGGGAACCAATGAGAGACTAGCTCTAGGTGTTGGGACAGGCACAGGTCACTCTATTTTCCCATCAGGAAGAAGAATTAAGCACAAGCTCAGCCTGCCCCCCAGAACCAGAAGAGGGCCGGAAGCAATCCTGCGCTTTTGCGGCCAGCTCCCAAAAAAGCGAGTTGAAAAATGGAGCTCAGGGGCACTGCAATTCACAAACCTGCAGAGTTTTAAATGATACCTCTCGTCCACAAATATATTAAGGGAAGGCAACGAAGAGGCTTTGAAAGCAAGGCAGAATTGCAGGAAACAGATTTCAGGAGGTAGATTCGAATCGCCTTGAAAGCACATGAAAAGCGGCAAAACGTGGACAATGATGCCCTTGGCCAAAAAGGGCGTATGCGTTTTTTCCTGAATATATTCAGGAAAAAACGCATACGCCCTTTTTGGCCAACCAAGCAACCTGGAAAGGCCAATCAGCGCTCCAAAGAAGTCTCGCTTCCCAGCGGGCAAAAGGGCCATGCGGAAAAAAGTGTCCAAACCAGAAATGCAGGACCGGCCATGGAGAAATGGGAGCCTTGCTACGCTGATGGGTGGGATGTAAATTGCCAACAGCCACTCTGGAGAAGTGTACGGTGTGTTCTGAAACATCTAAAAAACACAGCTTGGAGAGCATAGGGCACTTCCACTCATGGGCGTATAAATTGGGAAAACTAAAAATCAGCAAGACACAGGCACCCCAAAGTTTAGGGCTGCTCTGTTGACAAGAACCCCCACTTCATTACACCTTAAATATCCTAGGAAAGCGAAAAATGAATAAAGAAGTTGTGGTCCTCATGTACAATGGAATATCACTCAGCCAGGAAATCCACGTCATAAGGCTAGTAGCAGCACGATGAGTGGATTTAGGTACGACGATTCTAAGTGAAATAAGTCACACAGAGAAAGACACTTATCATAAGATATCACTTAGAGAGGGAATGTAAAAACCGCTACACTTGAACTGAATTACAAAACAGAACAGAGTCACACGTTCAGAAAACACACTATGGCTGCTGAACGGGAAAGGTGAGGTGGGGTGATGCATAAAACAAGGGTTTCAAATTAGCTCAGATACCGTTCCATAAACCCAATATGTAAGAGACAAGACCTATTCCTTTTTCAGTGAACTGGACTCAACACCCCCTATTCACCGCACAAGAATATATCTGACTAGTAAGAATCTTCAAACCTATGTATTGATATCTCTCTGTAAGTGAGTCAAGGGGGTGTAAAGCGGCATAAACACAGCCGTGAAAAGCAGCTAAACCCCATTATAAAACTAAATTACTTTTCAAAACCCGTGAAACAAAGGCAGTGAAAGAGAGAGAAATTCTTACAAAATTCGTTCAGGGGCTGTGATGCAACCTGGATTGACCATATCTAGACCCACAGCTGATTGAGACATAAGGGTGGACACTCTTGGGGCTGAGAGGTTCGGTGAGGTTGGGTGAGCCAACGCAGACCCTTTCAAGTAATACTGCATGGTACCCATCCCATGGGTCCCAAATCTCCAGGTTCAAGGGCATCTTCCTACGTCGAAAACAGGCATGAGAAACCCAGAAGATGGTACACCGTGTGATCGGGAAAGGTTTCTAAAACGCACCTCATTTCTCATCTCCTTTGCTCGGGTTCGCCATTCCAGCCGATTTACTAGCCATCTCCCTCCTTGGAGAATCAGCACCTTTAACCTCCTGTTCCGTACAGGTTGCAATTTGTCCTGAGGATGAACGGGAAGAGGGGGAACCAATGAGAGACTAGCTCTAGGTGTTGGGACAGGCACAGGTCACTCTATTTTCCCATCAGGAAGAAGAATTAAGCACAAGCTCAGCCTGCCCCCCAGAACCAGAAGAGGGCCTGAAGCAATCCTGCGCTTTTGCGGCCAGCTCCCAAAAAAGCGAGTTGAAAAATGGAGCTCAGGGGCACTGCAATTCACAAACCTGCAGAGTTTTAAATGATACCTCTCGTCCACAAATATATTAAGGGAAGGCAACGAAGAGGCTTTGAAAGCAAGGCAGAATTGCAGGAAACAGATTTCAGGAGGTAGATTCGAATCGCCTTGAAAGCACATGAAAAGCGGCAAAACGTGGACAATGATGCCCTTGGCCAAAAAGGGCGTATGCGTTTTTTCCTGAATATATTCAGGAAAAAACGCATACGCCCTTTTTGGCCAACCAAGCAACCTGGAAAGGCCAATCAGCGCTCCAAAGAAGTCTCGCTTCCCAGCGGGCAAAAGGGCCATGCGGAAAAAAGTGTCCAAACCAGAAATGCAGGACCGGCCATGGAGAAATGGGAGCCTTGCTACGCTGATGGGTGGGATGTAAATTGCCAACAGCCACTCTGGAGAAGTGTACGGTGTGTTCTGAAACATCTAAAAAACACAGCTTGGAGAGCATAGGGCACTTCCACTCATGGGCGTATAAATTGGGAAAACTAAAAATCAGCAAGACACAGGCACCCCAAAGTTTAGGGCTGCTCTGTTGACAAGAACCCCCACTTCATTACACCTTAAATATCCTAGGAAAGCGAAAAATGAATAAAGAAGTTGTGGTCCTCATGTACAATGGAATATCACTCAGCCAGGAAATCCACGTCATAAGGCTAGTAGCAGCACGATGAGTGGATTTAGGTACGACGATTCTAAGTGAAATAAGTCACACAGAGAAAGACACTTATCATAAGATATCACTTAGAGAGGGAATGTAAAAACCGCTACACTTGAACTGAATTACAAAACAGAACAGAGTCACACGTTCAGAAAACACACTATGGCTGCTGAACGGGAAAGGTGAGGTGGGGTGATGCATAAAACAAGGGTTTCAAATTAGCTCAGATACCGTTCCATAAACCCAATATGTAAGAGACAAGACCTATTCCTTTTTCAGTGAACTGGACTCAACACCCCCTATTCACCGCACAAGAATATATCTGACTAGTAAGAATCTTCAAACCTATGTATTGATATCTCTCTGTAAGTGAGTCAAGGGGGTGTAAAGCGGCATAAACACAGCCGTGAAAAGCAGCTAAACCCCATTATAAAAATAAATTACTTTTCAAAACCCGTGAAACAAAGACAGTGAAAGAGAGAGAAATTCTTACAAAATTCGTTCAGGGGCTGTGATGCAACCTGGATTGACCATATCTAGACCCACAGCTGATTGAGACATAAGGGTGGACACTCTTGGGGCTGAGAGGTTCGGTGAGGTTGGGTGAGCCAACGCAGACCCTTTCAAGTAATACTGCATGGTACCCATCCCATGGGTCCCAAATCTCCAGGTTCAAGGGCATCTTCCTACGTCGAAAACAGGCATGAGAAACCCAGAAGATGGTACACCGTGTGATCGGGAAAGGTTTCTAAAACGCACCTCATTTCTCATCTCCTTTGCTCGGGTTCGCCATTCCAGCCGATTTACTAGCCATCTCCCTCCTTGGAGAATCAGCACCTTTAACCTCCTGTTCCGTACAGGTTGCAATTTGTCCTGAGGATGAAGGGGAAGAGGGGGAACCAATGAGAGACTAGCTCTAGGTGTTGGGACAGGCACAGGTCACTCTATTTTCCCATCAGGAAGAAGAATTAAGCACAAGCTCAGCCTGCCCCCCAGAACCAGAAGAGGGCCTGAAGCAATCCTGCGCTTTTGCGGCCAGCTCCCAAAAAAGCGAGTTGAAAAATGGAGCTCAGGGGCACTGCAATTCACAAACCTGCAGAGTTTTAAATGATACCTCTCGTCCACAAATATACTAAGGGAAGGCAACGAAGAGGCTTTGAAAGCAAGGCAGAATTGCAGGAAACAGATTTCAGGAGGTAGATTCGAATCGCCTTGAAAGCACATGAAAAGCGGCAAAACGTGGACAATGATGCCCTTGGCCAAAAAGGGCGTATGCGTTTTTTCCTGAATATATTCAGGAAAAAACGCATACGCCCTTTTTGGCCAACCAAGCAACCTGGAAAGGCCAATCAGCGCTCCAAAGAAGTCTCGCTTCCCAGCGGGCAAAAGGGCCATGCGGAAAAAAGTGTCCAAACCAGAAATGCAGGACCGGCCATGGAGAAATGGGAGCCTTGCTACGCTGATGGGTGGGATGTAAATTGCCAACAGCCACTCTGGAGAAGTGTACGGTGTGTTCTGAAACATCTAAAAAACACAGCTTGGAGAGCATAGGGCACTTCCACTCATGGGCGTATAAATTGGGAACACTAAAAATCAGCAAGACACAGGCACCCCAAAGTTTAGGGCTGCTCTGTTGACAAGAACCCCCACTTCATTACACCTTAAATATCCTAGGAAAGAGAAAAATGGATAAAGAAGTTGGGGTCCTCATGTACAATGGAATATCACTCAGCCATGAAATCAACGTCATAAGGCTAGTAGCAGCACGATGAGTGGATTTAGGTACGAAGATTCTAAGTGAAATAAGTCACACAGAAAAAGACACTTATCATAAGATATCACTTAGAGAGGGAATGTAAAAACCGCTACACTTGAACTGAATTGCAAAACAGAACAGAGTCACACGTTTAGGAAACACACTATGGCTGCTGAACGGGAAAGGTGAGGTGGGGTGATGCATAAAACAAGGGTTTCAAATTAGCTCCGATACCGTTCCATAAACCCAATATGTAAGAGACAAGACCTATTCCTTTTTCAGTGAACTGGACTCAACACCCCCTATTCACCGCACAAGAATATATCTGACTAGTAAGAATCTTCAAACCTATGTATTGATATCTCTCTGTAAGTGAGTCAAGGGGGTGTAAAGCGGCATAAACACAGCCGTGAAAAGCAGCTAAACCCCATTATAAAACTAAATTACTTTTCAAAACCCGTGAAACAAAGGCAGTGAAAGAGAGAGAAATTCTTACAAAATTCGTTCAGGGGCTGTGATGCAACCTGGATTGACCATATCTAGACCCACAGCTGATTGAGACATAAGGGTGGACACTCTTGGGGCTGAGAGGTTCGGTGAGGTTGGGTGAGCCAACGCAGACCCTTTCAAATAATACTGCATGGTACCCATCCCATGGGTCCCAAATCTCCAGGTTCAAGGGCATCTTCCTACGTCGAAAACAGGCATGAGAAACCCAGAAGATGGTACACCGTGTGATCGGGAAAGGTTTCTAAAACGCACCTCATTTCTCATCTCCTTTGCTCGGGTTCGCCATTCCAGCCGATTTACTAGCCATCTCCCTCCTTGGAGAATCAGCACCTTTAACCTCCTGTTCCGTACAGGTTGCAATTTGTCCTGAGGATGAACGGGAAGAGGGGGAACCAATGAGAGACTAGCTCTAGGTGTTGGGACAGGCACAGGTCACTCTATTTTCCCATCAGGAAGAAGAATTAAGCACAAGCTCAGCCTGCCCCCCAGAACCAGAAGAGGGCCTGAAGCAATCCTGCGCTTTTGCGGCCAGCTCCCAAAAAAGCGAGTTGAAAAATGGAGCTCAGGGGCACTGCAATTCACAAACCTGCAGAGTTTTAAATGATACCTCTCGTCCACAAATATATTAAGGGAAGGCAACGAAGAGGCTTTGAAAGCAAGGCAGAATTGCAGGAAACAGATTTCAGGAGGTAGATTCGAATCGCCTTGAAAGCACATGAAAAGCGGCAAAACGTGGACAATGATGCCCTTGGCCAAAAAGGGCGTATGCGTTTTTTCCTGAATATATTCAGGAAAAAACGCATACGCCCTTTTTGGCCAACCAAGCAACCTGGAAAGGCCAATCAGCGCTCCAAAGAAGTCTCGCTTCCCAGCGGGCAAAAGGGCCCTGGGGAAAAAAGTGTCCAAACCAGAAATGCAGGACCGGCCATGGAGAAATGGGAGCCTTGCTACGCTGATGGGTGGGATGTAAATTGCCAACAGCCACTCTGGAGAAGTGTACGGTGTGTTCTGAAACATCTAAAAAACACAGCTTGGAGAGCATAGGGCACTTCCACTCATGGGCGTATAAATTGGGAAAACTAAAAATCAGCAAGACACAGGCACCCCAAAGTTTAGGGCTGCTCTGTTGACAAGAACCCCCACTTCATTACACCTTAAATATCCTAGGAAAGCGAAAAATGAATAAAGAAGTTGTGGTCCTCATGTACAATGGAATATCACTCAGCCAGGAAATCCACGTCATAAGGCTAGTAGCAGCACGATGAGTGGATTTAGGTACGACGATTCTAAGTGAAATAAGTCACACAGAGAAAGACACTTATCATAAGATATCACGTAGAGAGGGAATGTAAAAACCGCTACACTTGAACTGAATTACAAAACAGAACAGAGTCACACGTTCAGAAAACACACTATGGCTGCTGAACGGGAAAGGTGAGGTGGGGTGATGCATAAAACAAGGGTTTCAAATTAGCTCAGATACCGTTCCATAAACCCAATATGTAAGAGACAAGACCTATTCCTTTTTCAGTGAACTGGACTCAACACCCCCTATTCACCGCACAAGAATATATCTGACTAGTAAGAATCTTCAAACCTATGTATTGATATCTCTCTGTAAGTGAGTCAAGGGGGTGTAAAGCGGCATAAACACAGCCGTGAAAAGCAGCTAAACCCCATTATAAAAATAAATTACTTTTCAAAACCCGTGAAACAAAGGCAGTGAAAGAGAGAGAAATTCCTACAAAATTCGTTCAGGGGCTGTGATGCAACCTGGATTGACCATATCTAGACCCACAGCTGATTGAGACATAAGGGTGGACACTCTTGGGGCTGAGAGGTTCGGTGAGGTTGGGTGAGCCAACGCAGACCCTTTCAAGTAATACTGCATGGTACCCATCCCATGGGTCCCAAATCTCCAGGTTCAAGGGCATCTTCCTACGTCGAAAACAGGCATGAGAAACCCAGAAGATGGTACACCGTGTGATCGGGAAAGGTTTCTAAAACGCACCTCATTTCTCATCTCCTTTGCTCGGGTTCGCCATTCCAACCGATTTACTAGCCATCTCCCTCCTTGGAGAATCAGCACCTTTAACCTCCTGTTCCGTACAGGTTGCAATTTGTCCTGAGGATGAACGGGAAGAGGGGGAACCAATGAGAGACTAGCTCTAGGTGTTGGGACAGGCACAGGTCACTCTATTTTCCCATCAGGAAGAAGAATTAAGCACAAGCTCAGCCTGCCCCCCAGAACCAGAAGAGGGCCTGAAGCAATCCTGCGCTTTTGCGGCCAGCTCCCAAAAAAGCGAGTTGAAAAATGGAGCTCAGGGGCACTGCAATTCACAAACCTGCAGAGTTTTAAATGATACCTCTCGTCCACAAATATATTAAGGGAAGGCAACGAAGAGGCTTTGAAAGCAAGGCAGAATTGCAGGAAACAGATGTCAGGAGGTAGATTCGAATCGCCTTGAAAGCACATGAAAAGCGGCAAAACGTGGACAATGATGCCCTTGGCCAAAAAGGGCGTATGCGTTTTTTCCTGAATATATTCAGGAAAAAACGCATACGCCCTTTTTGGCCAACCAAGCAACCTGGAAAGGCCAATCAGCGCTCCAAAGAAGTCTCGCTTCCCAGCGGGCAAAAGGGCCATGCGGAAAAAAGTGTCCAAACCAGAAATGCAGGACCGGCCATGGAGAAATGGGAGCCTTGCTACGCTGATGGGTGGGATGTAAATTGCCAACAGCCACTCTGGAGAAGTGTACGGTGTGTTCTGAAACATCTAAAAAACACAGCTTGGAGAGCATAGGGCACTTCCACTCATGGGCGTATAAATTGGGAAAACTAAAAATCAGCAAGACACAGGCACCCCAAAGTTTAGGGCTGCTCTGTTGACAAGAACCCCCACTTCATTACACCTTAAATATCCTAGGAAAGCGAAAAATGAATAAAGAAGTTGTGGTCCTCATGTACAATGGAATATCACTCAGCCAGGAAATCCACGTCATAAGGCTAGTAGCAGCACGATGAGTGGATTTAGGTACGACGATTCTAAGTGAAATAAGTCACACAGAGAAAGACACTTATCATAAGATATCACTTAGAGAGGGAATGTAAAAACCGCTACACTTGAACTGAATTACAAAACAGAACAAAGTCACACGTTCAGAAAACACACTATGGCTGCTGAACGGGAAAGGTGAGGTGGGGTGATGCATAAAACAAGGGTTTCAAATTAACTCAGATACCGTTCCATAAACCCAATATGTAAGAGACAAGACCTATTCCTTTTTCAGTGAACTGGACTCAACACCCCCTATTCACCGCACAAGAATATATCTGACTAGTAAGAATCTTCAAACCTATGTATTGATATCTCTCTGTAAGTGAGTCAAGGGGGTGTAAAGCGGCATAAACACAGCCGTGAAAAGCAGCTAAACCCCATTATAAAAATAAATTACTTTTCAAAACCCGTGAAACAAAGGCAGTGAAAGAGAGAGAAATTCTTACAAAATTCGTTCAGGGGCTGTGATGCAACCTGGATTGACCATATCTAGACCCACAGCTGATTGAGACATAAGGGTGGACACTCTTGGGGCTGAGAGGTTCGGTGAGGTTGGGTGAGCCAACGCAGACCCTTTCAAGTAATACTGCATGGTACCCATCCCATGGGTCCCAAATCTCCAGGTTCAAGGGCATCTTCCTACGTCGAAAACAGGCATGAGAAACCCAGAAGATGGTACACCGTGTGATCGGGAAAGGTTTCTAAAACGCACCTCATTTCTCATCTCCTTTGCTCGGGTTCGCCATTCCAGCCGATTTACTAGCCATCTCCCTCCTTGGAGAATCAGCACCTTTAACCTCCTGTTCCGTACAGGTTGCAATTTGTCCTGAGGATGAACGGGAAGAGGGGGAACCAATGAGAGACTAGCTCTAGGTGTTGGGACAGGCACAGGTCACTCTATTTTCCCATCAGGAAGAAGAATTAAGCACAAGCTCAGCCTGCCCGCCAGAACCAGAAGAGGGCCTGAAGCAATCCTGCGCTTTTGCGGCCAGCTCCCAAAAAAGCGAGTTGAAAAATGGAGCTCAGGGGCACTGCAATTCACAAACCTGCAGAGTTTTAAATGATACCTCTCGTCCACAAATATATTAAGGGAAGGCAACGAAGAGGCTTTGAAAGCAAGGCAGAATTGCAGGAAACAGATTTCAGGAGGTAGATTCGAATCGCCTTGAAAGCACATGAAAAGCGGCAAAACGTGGACAATGATGCCCTTGGCCAAAAAGGGCGTATGCGTTTTTTCCTGAATATATTCAGGAAAAAACGCATACGCCCTTTTTGGCCAACCAAGCAACCTGGAAAGGCCAATCAGCGCTCCAAAGAAGTCTCGCTTCCCAGCGGGCAAAAGGGCCATGCGGAAAAAAGTGTCCAAACCAGAAATGCAGGACCGGCCATGGAGAAATGGGAGCCTTGCTACGCTGATGGGTGGGATGTAAATTGCCAACAGCCACTCTGGAGAAGTGTACGGTGTGTTCTGAAACATCTAAAAAACACAGCTTGGAGAGCATAGGGCACTTCCACTCATGGGCGTATAAATTGGGAAAACTAAAAATCAGCAAGACACAGGCACCCCAAAGTTTAGGGCTGCTCTGTTGACAAGAACCCCCACTTCATTACACCTTAAATATCCTAGGAAAGCGAAAAATGAATAAAGAAGTTGTGGTCCTCATGTACAATGGAATATCACTCAGCCAGGAAATCCACGTCATAAGGCTAGTAGCAGCACGATGAGTGGATTTAGGTACGACGATTCTAAGTGAAATAAGTCACACAGAGAAAGACACTTATCATAAGATATCACTTAGAGAGGGAATGTAAAAACCGCTACACTTGAACTGAATTACAAAACAGAACAGAGTCACACGTTCAGAAAACACACTATGGCTGCTGAACGGGAAAGGTGAGGTGGGGTGATGCATAAAACAAGGGTTTCAAATTAGCTCAGATACCGTTCCATAAACCCAATATGTAAGAGACAAGACCTATTCCTTTTTCAGTGAACTGGACTCAACACCCCCTATTCACCGCACAAGAATATATCTGACTAGTAAGAATCTTCAAACCTATGTATTGATATCTCTCTGTAAGTGAGTCAAGGGGGTGTAAAGCGGCATAAACACAGCCGTGAAAAGCAGCTAAACCCCATTATAAAAATAAATTACTTTTCAAAACCCGTGAAACAAAGACAGTGAAAGAGAGAGAAATTCTTACAAAATTCGTTCAGGGGCCGTGATGCAACCTGGATTGACCATATCTAGACCCACAGCTGATTGAGACATAAGGGTGGACACTCTTGGGGCTGAGAGGTTCGGTGAGGTTGGGTGAGCCAACGCAGACCCTTTCAAGTAATACTGCATGGTACCCATCCCATGGGTCCCAAATCTCCAGGTTCAAGGGCATCTTCCTACGTCGAAAACAGGCATGAGAAACCCAGAAGATGGTACACCGTGTGATCGGGAAAGGTTTCTAAAACGCACCTCATTTCTCATCTCCTTTGCTCGGGTTCGCCATTCCAGCCGATTTACTAGCCATCTCCCTCCTTGGAGAATCAGCACCTTTAACCTCCTGTTCCGTACAGGTTGCAATTTGTCCTGAGGATGAACGGGAAGAGGGGGAACCAATGAGAGACTAGCTCTAGGTGTTGGGACAGGCACAGGTCACTCTATTTTCCCATCAGGAAGAAGAATTAAGCACAAGCTCAGCCTGCCCCCCAGAACCAGAAGAGGGCCTGAAGCAATCCTGCGCTTTTGCGGCCAGCTCCCAAAAAAGCGAGTTGAAAAATGGAGCTCAGGGGCACTGCAATTCACAAACCTGCAGAGTTTTAAATGATACCTCTCGTCCACAAATATATTAAGGGAAGGCAACGAAGAGGCTTTGAAAGCAAGGCAGAATTGCAGGAAACAGATTTCAGGAGGTAGATTCGAATCGCCTTGAAAGCACATGAAAAGCGGCAAAACGTGGACAATGATGCCCTTGGCCAAAAAGGGCGTATGCGTTTTTTCCTGAATATATTCAGGAAAAAACGCATACGCCCTTTTTGGCCAACCAAGCAACCTGGAAAGGCCAATCAGCGCTCCAAAGAAGTCTCGCTTCCCAGCGGGCAAAAGGGCCATGCGGAAAAAAGTGTCCAAACCAGAAATGCAGGACCGGCCATGGAGAAATGGGAGCCTTGCTACGCTGATGGGTGGGATGTAAATTGCCAACAGCCACTCTGGAGAAGTGTACGGTGTGTTCTGAAACATCTAAAAAACACAGCTTGGAGAGCATAGGGCACTTCCACTCATGGGCGTATAAATTGGGAAAACTAAAAATCAGCAAGACACAGGCACCCCAAAGTTTAGGGCTGCTCTGTTGACAAGAACCCCCACTTCATTACACCTTAAATATCCTAGGAAAGCGAAAAATGAATAAAGAAGTTGTGGTCCTCATGTACAATGGAATATCACTCAGCCAGGAAATCCACGTCATAAGGCTAGTAGCAGCACGATGAGTGGATTTAGGTACTACGATTCTAAGTGAAATAAGTCACACAGAGAAAGACACTTATCATAAGATATCACTTAGAGAGGGAATGTAAAAACCGCTACACTTGAACTGAATTACAAAACAGAACAGAGTCACACGTTCAGAAAACACACTATGGCTGCTGAACGGGAAAGGTGAGGTGGGGTGATGCATAAAACAAGGGTTTCAAATTAGCTCCGATACCGTTCCATAAACCCAATATGTAAGAGACAAGACCTATTCCTTTTTCAGTGAACTGGACTCAACACCCCCTATTCACCGCACAAGAATATATCTGACTAGTAAGAATCTTCAAACCTATGTATTGATATCTCTCTGTAAGTGAGTCAAGGGGGTGTAAAGCGGCATAAACACAGCCGTGAAAAGCAGCTAAACCCCATTATAAAACTAAATTACTTTTCAAAACCCGTGAAACAAAGGCAGTGAAAGAGAGAGAAATTCTTACAAAATTCGTTCAGGGGCTGTGATGCAACCTGGATTGACCATATCTAGACCCACAGCTGATTGAGACATAAGGGTGGACACTCTTGGGGCTGAGAGGTTCGGTGAGGTTGGGTGAGCCAACGCAGACCCTTTCAAGTAATACTGCATGGTACCCATCCCATGGGTCCCAAATCTCCAGGTTCAAGGGCATCTTCCTACGTCGAAAACAGGCATGAGAAACCCAGAAGATGGTACACCGTGTGATCGGGAAAGGTTTCTAAAACGCACCTCATTTCTCATCTCCTTTGCTCGGGTTCGCCATTCCAACCGATTTACTAGCCATCTCCCTCCTTGGAGAATCAGCACCTTTAACCTCCTGTTCCGTACAGGTTGCAATTTGTCCTGAGGATGAACGGGAAGAGGGGGAACCAATGAGAGACTAGCTCTAGGTGTTGGGACAGGCACAGGTCACTCTATTTTCCCATCAGGAAGAAGAATTAAGCACAAGCTCAGCCTGCCCCCCAGAACCAGAAGAGGGCCTGAAGCAATCCTGCGCTTTTGCGGCCAGCTCCCAAAAAAGCGAGTTGAAAAATGGAGCTCAGGGGCACTGCAATTCACAAACCTGCAGAGTTTTAAATGATACCTCTCGTCCACAAATATATTAAGGGAAGGCAACGAAGAGGCTTTGAAAGCAAGGCAGAATTGCAGGAAACAGATTTCAGGAGGTAGATTCGAATCGCCTTGAAAGCACATGAAAAGCGGCAAAACGTGGACAATGATGCCCTTGGCCAAAAAGGGCGTATGCGTTTTTTCCTGAATATATTCAGGAAAAAACGCATACGCCCTTTTTGGCCAACCAAGCAACCTGGAAAGGCCAATCAGCGCTCCAAAGAAGTCTCGCTTCCCAGCGGGCAAAAGGGCCATGCGGAAAAAAGTGTCCAAACCAGAAATGCAGGACTGGCCATGGAGAAATGGGAGCCTTGCTACGCTGATGGGTGGGATGTAAATTGCCAACAGCCACTCTGGAGAAGTGTACGGTGTGTTCTGAAACATCTAAAAAACACAGCTTGGAGAGCATAGGGCACTTCCACTCATGGGCGTATAAATTGGGAAAACTAAAAATCAGCAAGACACAGGCACCCCAAAGTTTAGGGCTGCTCTGTTGACAAGAACCCCCACTTCATTACACCTTAAATATCCTAGGAAAGCGAAAAATGAATAAAGAAGTTGTGGTCCTCATGTACAATGGAATATCACTCAGCCAGGAAATCCACGTCATAAGGCTAGTAGCAGCACGATGAGTGGATTTAGGTACGACGATTCTAAGTGAAATAAGTCACACAGAGAAAGACACTTATCATAAGATATCACTTAGAGAGGGAATGTAAAAACCGCTACACTTGAACTGAATTACAAAACAGAACAGAGTCACACGTTCAGAAAACACACTATGGCTGCTGAACGGGAAAGGTGAGGTGGGGTGATGCATAAAACAAGGGTTTCAAATTAGCTCAGATACCGTTCCATAAACCCAATATGTAAGAGACAAGACCTATTCCTTTTTCAGTGAACTGGACTCAACACCCCCTATTCACCGCACAAGAATATATCTGACTAGTAAGAATCTTCAAACCTATGTATTGATATCTCTCTGTAAGTGAGTCAAGGGGGTGTAAAGCGGCATAAACACAGCCGTGAAAAGCAGCTAAACCCCAATATAAAAATAAATTACTTTTCAAAACCCGTGAAACAAAGACAGTGAAAGAGAGAGAAATTCTTACAAAATTCGTTCAGGGGCTGTGATGCAACCTGGATTGACCATATCTAGACCCACAGCTGATTGAGACATAAGGGTGGACACTCTTGGGGCTGAGAGGTTCGGTGAGGTTGGGTGAGCCAACGCAGACCCTTTCAAGTAATACTGCATGGTACCCATCCCATGGGTCCCAAATCTCCAGGTTCAAGGGCATCTTCCTATGTCGAAAACAGGCATGAGAAACCCAGAAGATGGTACACCGTGTGATCGGGAAAGGTTTCTAAAACGCACCTCATTTCTCATCTCCTTTGCTCGGGTTCGCCATTCCAGCCGATTTACTAGCCATCTCCCTCCTTGGAGAATCAGCACCTTTAACCTCCTGTTCCGTACAGGTTGCAATTTGTCCTGAGGATGAACGGGAAGAGGGGGAACCAATGAGAGACTAGCTCTAGGTGTTGGGACAGGCACAGGTCACTCTATTTTCCCATCAGGAAGAAGAATTAAGCACAAGCTCAGCCTGCCCCCCAGAACCAGAAGAGGGCCTGAAGCAATCCTGCGCTTTTGCGGCCAGCTCCCAAAAAAGCGAGTTGAAAAATGGAGCTCAGGGGCACTGCAATTCACAAACCTGCAGAGTTTTAAATGATACCTCTCGTCCACAAATATATTAAGGGAAGGCAACGAAGAGGCTTTGAAAGCAAGGCAGAATTGCAGGAAACAGATTTCAGGAGGTAGATTCGAATCGCCTTGAAAGCACATGAAAAGCGGCAAAACGTGGACAATGATGCCCTTGGCCAAAAAGGGCGTATGCGTTTTTTCCTGAATATATTCAGGAAAAAACGCATACGCCCTTTTTGGCCAACCAAGCAACCTGGAAAGGCCAATCAGCGCTCCAAAGAAGTCTCGCTTCCCAGCGGGCAAAAGGGCCATGCGGAAAAAAGTGTCCAAACCAGAAATGCAGGACCGGCCATGGAGAAATGGGAGCCTTGCTACGCTGATGGGTGGGATGTAAATTGCCAACAGCCACTCTGGAGAAGTGTACGGTGTGTTTTGAAACATCTAAAAAACACAGCTTGGAGAGCATAGGGCACTTCCACTCATGGGCGTATAAATTGGGAAAACTAAAAATCAGCAAGACACAGGCACCCCAAAGTTTAGGGCTGCTCTGTTGACAAGAACCCCCACTTCATTACACCTTAAATATCCTAGGAAAGCGAAAAATGAATAAAGAAGTTGTGGTCCTCATGTACAATGGAATATCACTCAGCCAGGAAATCCACGTCATAAGGCTAGTAGCAGCACGATGAGTGGATTTAGGTACGACGATTCTAAGTGAAATAAGTCACACAGAGAAAGACACTTATCATAAGATATCACTTAGAGAGGGAATGTAAAAACCGCTACACTTGAACTGAATTACAAAACAGAACAGAGTCACACGTTCAGAGAACACACTATGGCTGCTGAACGGGAAAGGTGAGGTGGGGTGATGCATAAAACAAGGGTTTCAAATTAGCTCAGATACCGTTCCATAAACCCAATATGTAAGAGACAAGACCTATTCCTTTTTCAGTGAACTGGACTCAACACCCCCTATTCACCGCACAAGAATATATCTGACTAGTAAGAATCTTCAAACCTATGTATTGATATCTCTCTGTAAGTGAGTCAAGGGGGTGTAAAGCGGCATAAACACAGCCGTGAAAAGCAGCTAAACCCCATTATAAAAATAAATTACTTTTCAAAACCCGTGAAACAAAGACAGTGAAAGAGAGAGAAATTCTTACAAAATTCGTTCAGGGGCTGTGATGCAACCTGGATTGACCATATCTAGACCCACAGCTGATTGAGACATAAGGGTGGACACTCTTGGGGCTGAGAGGTTCGGTGAGGTTGGGTGAGCCAACGCAGACCCTTTCAAGTAATACTGCATGGTACCCATCCCATGGGTCCCAAATCTCCAGGTTCAAGGGCATCTTCCTACGTCGAAAACAGGCATGAGAAACCCAGAAGATGGTACACCGTGTGATCGGGAAAGGTTTCTAAAACGCACCTCATTTCTCATCTCCTTTGCTCGGGTTCGCCATTCCAGCCGATTTACTAGCCATCTCCCTCCTTGGAGAATCAGCACCTTTAACCTCCTGTTCCGTACAGGTTGCAATTTGTCCTGAGGATGAACGGGAAGAGGGGGAACCAATGAGAGACTAGCTCTAGGTGTTGGGACAGGCACAGGTCACTCTATTTTCCCATCAGGAAGAAGAATTAAGCACAAGCTCAGCCTGCCCCCCAGAACCAGAAGAGGGCCTGAAGCAATCCTGCGCTTTTGCGGCCAGCTCCCAAAAAAGCGAGTTGAAAAATGGAGCTCAGGGGCACTGCAATTCACAAACCTGCAGAGTTTTAAATGATACCTCTCGTCCACAAATATATTAAGGGAAGGCAACGAAGAGGCTTTGAAAGCAAGGCAGAATTGCAGGAAACAGATTTCAGGAGGTAGATTCGAATCGCCTTGAAAGCACATGAAAAGCGGCAAAACGTGGACAATGATGCCCTTGGCCAAAAAGGGCGTATGCGTTTTTTCCTGAATATATTCAGGAAAAAACGCATACGCCCTTTTTGGCCAACCAAGCAACCTGGAAAGGCCAATCAGCGCTCCAAAGAAGTCTCGCTTCCCAGCGGGCAAAAGGGCCATGCGGAAAAAAGTGTCCAAACCAGAAATGCAGGACTGGCCATGGAGAAATGGGAGCCTTGCTACGCTGATGGGTGGGATGTAAATTGCCAACAGCCACTCTGGAGAAGTGTACGGTGTGTTCTGAAACATCTAAAAAACACAGCTTGGAGAGCATAGGGCACTTCCACTCATGGGCGTATAAATTGGGAAAACTAAAAATCAGCAAGACACAGGCACCCCAAAGTTTAGGGCTGCTCTGTTGACAAGAACCCCCACTTCATTACACCTTAAATATCCTAGGAAAGCGAAAAATGAATAAAGAAGTTGTGGTCCTCATGTACAATGGAATATCACTCAGCCAGGAAATCCACGTCATAAGGCTAGTAGCAGCACGATGAGTGGATTTAGGTACGACGATTCTAAGTGAAATAAGTCACACAGAGAAAGACACTTATCATAAGATATCACTTAGAGAGGGAATGTAAAAACCGCTACACTTGAACTGAATTACAAAACAGAACAGAGTCACACGTTCAGAAAACACACTATGGCTGCTGAACGGGAAAGGTGAGGTGGGGTGATGCATAAAACAAGGGTTTCAAATTAGCTCAGATACCGTTCCATAAACCCAATATGTAAGAGACAAGACCTATTCCTTTTTCAGTGAACTGGACTCAACACCCCCTATTCACCGCACAAGAATATATCTGACTAGTAAGAATCTTCAAACCTATGTATTGATATCTCTCTGTAAGTGAGTCAAGGGGGTGTAAAGCGGCATAAACACAGCCGTGAAAAGCAGCTAAACCCCAATATAAAAATAAATTACTTTTCAAAACCCGTGAAACAAAGACAGTGAAAGAGAGAGAAATTCTTACAAAATTCGTTCAGGGGCTGTGATGCAACCTGGATTGACCATATCTAGACCCACAGCTGATTGAGACATAAGGGTGGACACTCTTGGGGCTGAGAGGTTCGGTGAGGTTGGGTGAGCCAACGCAGACCCTTTCAAGTAATACTGCATGGTACCCATCCCATGGGTCCCAAATCTCCAGGTTCAAGGGCATCTTCCTATGTCGAAAACAGGCATGAGAAACCCAGAAGATGGTACACCGTGTGATCGGGAAAGGTTTCTAAAACGCACCTCATTTCTCATCTCCTTTGCTCGGGTTCGCCATTCCAGCCGATTTACTAGCCATCTCCCTCCTTGGAGAATCAGCACCTTTAACCTCCTGTTCCGTACAGGTTGCAATTTGTCCTGAGGATGAACGGGAAGAGGGGGAACCAATGAGAGACTAGCTCTAGGTGTTGGGACAGGCACAGGTCACTCTATTTTCCCATCAGGAAGAAGAATTAAGCACAAGCTCAGCCTGCCCCCCAGAACCAGAAGAGGGCCTGAAGCAATCCTGCGCTTTTGCGGCCAGCTCCCAAAAAAGCGAGTTGAAAAATGGAGCTCAGGGGCACTGCAATTCACAAACCTGCAGAGTTTTAAATGATACCTCTCGTCCACAAATATATTAAGGGAAGGCAACGAAGAGGCTTTGAAAGCAAGGCAGAATTGCAGGAAACAGATTTCAGGAGGTAGATTCGAATCGCCTTGAAAGCACATGAAAAGCGGCAAAACGTGGACAATGATGCCCTTGGCCAAAAAGGGCGTATGCGTTTTTTCCTGAATATATTCAGGAAAAAACGCATACGCCCTTTTTGGCCAACCAAGCAACCTGGAAAGGCCAATCAGCGCTCCAAAGAAGTCTCGCTTCCCAGCGGGCAAAAGGGCCATGCGGAAAAAAGTGTCCAAACCAGAAATGCAGGACCGGCCATGGAGAAATGGGAGCCTTGCTACGCTGATGGGTGGGATGTAAATTGCCAACAGCCACTCTGGAGAAGTGTACGGTGTGTTTTGAAACATCTAAAAAACACAGCTTGGAGAGCATAGGGCACTTCCACTCATGGGCGTATAAATTGGGAAAACTAAAAATCAGCAAGACACAGGCACCCCAAAGTTTAGGGCTGCTCTGTTGACAAGAACCCCCACTTCATTACACCTTAAATATCCTAGGAAAGCGAAAAATGAATAAAGAAGTTGTGGTCCTCATGTACAATGGAATATCACTCAGCCAGGAAATCCACGTCATAAGGCTAGTAGCAGCACGATGAGTGGATTTAGGTACGACGATTCTAAGTGAAATAAGTCACACAGAGAAAGACACTTATCATAAGATATCACTTAGAGAGGGAATGTAAAAACCGCTACACTTGAACTGAATTACAAAACAGAACAGAGTCACACGTTCAGAGAACACACTATGGCTGCTGAACGGGAAAGGTGAGGTGGGGTGATGCATAAAACAAGGGTTTCAAATTAGCTCAGATACCGTTCCATAAACCCAATATGTAAGAGACAAGACCTATTCCTTTTTCAGTGAACTGGACTCAACACCCCCTATTCACCGCACAAGAATATATCTGACTAGTAAGAATCTTCAAACCTATGTATTGATATCTCTCTGTAAGTGAGTCAAGGGGGTGTAAAGCGGCATAAACACAGCCGTGAAAAGCAGCTAAACCCCATTATAAAAATAAATTACTTTTCAAAACCCGTGAAACAAAGACAGTGAAAGAGAGAGAAATTCTTACAAAATTCGTTCAGGGGCTGTGATGCAACCTGGATTGACCATATCTAGACCCACAGCTGATTGAGACATAAGGGTGGACACTCTTGGGGCTGAGAGGTTCGGTGAGGTTGGGTGAGCCAACGCAGACCCTTTCAAGTAATACTGCATGGTACCCATCCCATGGGTCCCAAATCTCCAGGTTCAAGGGCATCTTCCTACGTCGAAAACAGGCATGAGAAACCCAGAAGATGGTACACCGTGTGATCGGGAAAGGTTTCTAAAACGCACCTCATTTCTCATCTCCTTTGCTCGGGTTCGCCATTCCAGCCGATTTACTAGCCATCTCCCTCCTTGGAGAATCAGCACCTTTAACCTCCTGTTCCGTACAGGTTGCAATTTGTCCTGAGGATGAACGGGAAGAGGGGGAACCAATGAGAGACTAGCTCTAGGTGTTGGGACAGGCACAGGTCACTCTATTTTCCCATCAGGAAGAAGAATTAAGCACAAGCTCAGCCTGCCCCCCAGAACCAGAAGAGGGCCTGAAGCAATCCTGCGCTTTTGCGGCCAGCTCCCAAAAAAGCGAGTTGAAAAATGGAGCTCAGGGGCACTGCAATTCACAAACCTGCAGAGTTTTAAATGATACCTCTCGTCCACAAATATATTAAGGGAAGGCAACGAAGAGGCTTTGAAAGCAAGGCAGAATTGCAGGAAACAGATTTCAGGAGGTAGATTCGAATCGCCTTGAAAGCACATGAAAAGCGGCAAAACGTGGACAATGATGCCCTTGGCCAAAAAGGGCGTATGCGTTTTTTCCTGAATATATTCAGGAAAAAACGCATACGCCCTTTTTGGCCAACCAAGCAACCTGGAAAGGCCAATCAGCGCTCCAAAGAAGTCTCGCTTCCCAGCGGGCAAAAGGGCCATGCGGAAAAAAGTGTCCAAACCAGAAATGCAGGACCGGCCATGGAGAAATGGGAGCCTTGCTACGCTGATGGGTGGGATGTAAATTGCCAACAGCCACTCTGGAGAAGTGTACGGTGTGTTCTGAAACATCTAAAAAACACAGCTTGGAGAGCATAGGGCACTTCCACTCATGGGCGTATAAATTGGGAAAACTAAAAATCAGCAAGACACAGGCACCCCAAAGTTTAGGGCTGCTCTGTTGACAAGAACCCCCACTTCATTACACCTTAAATATCCTAGGAAAGCGAAAAATGAATAAAGAAGTTGTGGTCCTCATGTACAATGGAATATCACTCAGCCAGGAAATCCACGTCATAAGGCTAGTAGCAGCACGATGAGTGGATTTAGGTACGACGATTCTAAGTGAAATAAGTCACACAGAGAAAGACACTTATCATAAGATATCACTTAGAGAGGGAATGTAAAAACCGCTACACTTGAACTGAATTACAAAACAGAACAGAGTCACACGTTCAGAGAACACACTATGGCTGCTGAACGGGAAAGGTGAGGTGGGGTGATGCATAAAACAAGGGTTTCAAATTAGCTCAGATACCGTTCCATAAACCCAATATGTAAGAGACAAGACCTATTCCTTTTTCAGTGAACTGGACTCAACACCCCCTATTCACCGCACAAGAATATATCTGACTAGTAAGAATCTTCAAACCTATGTATTGATATCTCTCTGTAAGTGAGTCAAGGGGGTGTAAAGCGGCATAAACACAGCCGTGAAAAGCAGCTAAACCCCATTATAAAAATAAATTACTTTTCAAAACCCGTGAAACAAAGACAGTGAAAGAGAGAGAAATTCTTACAAAATTCGTTCAGGGGCTGTGATGCAACCTGGATTGACCATATCTAGACCCACAGCTGATTGAGACATAAGGGTGGACACTCTTGGGGCTGAGAGGTTCGGTGAGGTTGGGTGAGCCAACGCAGACCCTTTCAAGTAATACTGCATGGTACCCATCCCATGGGTCCCAAATCTCCAGGTTCAAGGGCATCTTCCTACGTCGAAAACAGGCATGAGAAACCCAGAAGATGGTACACCGTGTGATCGGGAAAGGTTTCTAAAACGCACCTCATTTCTCATCTCCTTTGCTCGGGTTCGCCATTCCAGCCGATTTACTAGCCATCTCCCTCCTTGGAGAATCAGCACCTTTAACCTCCTGTTCCGTACAGGTTGCAATTTGTCCTGAGGATGAACGGGAAGAGGGGGAACCAATGAGAGACTAGCTCTAGGTGTTGGGACAGGCACAGGTCACTCTATTTTCCCATCAGGAAGAAGAATTAAGCACAAGCTCAGCCTGCCCCCCAGAACCAGAAGAGGGCCTGAAGCAATCCTGCGCTTTTGCGGCCAGCTCCCAAAAAAGCGAGTTGAAAAATGGAGCTCAGGGGCACTGCAATTCACAAACCTGCAGAGTTTTAAATGATACCTCTCGTCCACAAATATATTAAGGGAAGGCAACGAAGAGGCTTTGAAAGCAAGGCAGAATTGCAGGAAACAGATTTCAGGAGGTAGATTCGAATCGCCTTGAAAGCACATGAAAAGCGGCAAAACGTGGACAATGATGCCCTTGGCCAAAAAGGGCGTATGCGTTTTTTCCTGAATATATTCAGGAAAAAACGCATACGCCCTTTTTGGCCAACCAAGCAACCTGGAAAGGCCAATCAGCGCTCCAAAGAAGTCTCGCTTCCCAGCGGGCAAAAGGGCCATGCGGAAAAAAGTGTCCAAACCAGAAATGCAGGACCGGCCATGGAGAAATGGGAGCCTTGCTACGCTGATGGGTGGGATGTAAATTGCCAACAGCCACTCTGGAGAAGTGTACGGTGTGTTCTGAAACATCTAAAAAACACAGCTTGGAGAGCATAGGGCACTTCCACTCATGGGCGTATAAATTGGGAAAACTAAAAATCAGCAAGACACAGGCACCCCAAAGTTTAGGGCTGCTCTGTTGACAAGAACCCCCACTTCATTACACCTTAAATATCCTAGGAAAGCGAAAAATGAATAAAGAAGTTGTGGTCCTCATGTACAATGGAATATCACTCAGCCAGGAAATCCACGTCATAAGGCTAGTAGCAGCACGATGAGTGGATTTAGGTACGACGATTCTAAGTGAAATAAGTCACACAGAGAAAGACACTTATCATAAGATATCACTTAGAGAGGGAATGTAAAAACCGCTACACTTGAACTGAATTACAAAACAGAACAGAGTCACACGTTCAGAAAACACACTATGGCTGCTGAACGGGAAAGGTGAGGTGGGGTGATGCATAAAACAAGGGTTTCAAATTAGCTCCGATACCGTTCCATAAACCCAATATGTAAGAGACAAGACCTATTCCTTTTTCAGTGAACTGGACTCAACACCCCCTATTCACCGCACAAGAATATATCTGACTAGTAAGAATCTTCAAACCTATGTATTGATATCTCTCTGTAAGTGAGTCAAGGGGGTGTAAAGCGGCATAAACACAGCCGTGAAAAGCAGCTAAACCCCATTATAAAACTAAATTACTTTTCAAAACCCGTGAAACAAAGGCAGTGAAAGAGAGAGAAATTCTTACAAAATTCGTTCAGGGGCTGTGATGCAACCTGGATTGACCATATCTAGACCCACAGCTGATTGAGACATAAGGGTGGACACTCTTGGGGCTGAGAGGTTCGGTGAGGTTGGGTGAGCCAACGCAGACCCTTTCAAGTAATACTGCATGGTACCCATCCCATGGGTCCCAAATCTCCAGGTTCAAGGGCATCTTCCTACGTCGAAAACAGGCATGAGAAACCCAGAAGATGGTACACCGTGTGATCGGGAAAGGTTTCTAAAACGCACCTCATTTCTCATCTCCTTTGCTCGGGTTCGCCATTCCAACCGATTTACTAGCCATCTCCCTCCTTGGAGAATCAGCACCTTTAACCTCCTGTTCCGTACAGGTTGCAATTTGTCCTGAGGATGAACGGGAAGAGGGGGAACCAATGAGAGACTAGCTCTAGGTGTTGGGACAGGCACAGGTCACTCTATTTTCCCATCAGGAAGAAGAATTAAGCACAAGCTCAGCCTGCCCCCCAGAACCAGAAGAGGGCCTGAAGCAATCCTGCGCTTTTGCGGCCAGCTCCCAAAAAAGCGAGTTGAAAAATGGAGCTCAGGGGCACTGCAATTCACAAACCTGCAGAGTTTTAAATGATACCTCTCGTCCACAAATATATTAAGGGAAGGCAACGAAGAGGCTTTGAAAGCAAGGCAGAATTGCAGGAAACAGATTTCAGGAGGTAGATTCGAATCGCCTTGAAAGCACATGAAAAGCGGCAAAACGTGGACAATGATGCCCTTGGCCAAAAAGGGCGTATGCGTTTTTTCCTGAATATATTCAGGAAAAAACGCATACGCCCTTTTTGGCCAACCAAGCAACCTGGAAAGGCCAATCAGCGCTCCAAAGAAGTCTCGCTTCCCAGCGGGCAAAAGGGCCATGCGGAAAAAAGTGTCCAAACCAGAAATGCAGGACTGGCCATGGAGAAATGGGAGCCTTGCTACGCTGATGGGTGGGATGTAAATTGCCAACAGCCACTCTGGAGAAGTGTACGGTGTGTTCTGAAACATCTAAAAAACACAGCTTGGAGAGCATAGGGCACTTCCACTCATGGGCGTATAAATTGGGAAAAATAAAAATCAGCAAGACACAGGCACCCCAAAGTTTAGGGCTGCTCTGTTGACAAGAACCCCCACTTCATTACACCTTAAATATCCTAGGAAAGCGAAAAATGAATAAAGAAGTTGTGGTCCTCATGTACAATGGAATATCACTCAGCCAGGAAATCCACGTCATAAGGCTAGTAGCAGCACGATGAGTGGATTTAGGTACGACGATTCTAAGTGAAATAAGTCACACAGAGAAAGACACTTATCATAAGATATCACTTAGAGAGGGAATGTAAAAACCGCTACACTTGAACTGAATTACAAAACAGAACAGAGTCACACGTTCAGAAAACACACTATGGCTGCTGAACGGGAAAGGTGAGGTGGGGTGATGCATAAAACAAGGGTTTCAAATTAGCTCAGATACCGTTCCATAAACCCAATATGTAAGAGACAAGACCTATTCCTTTTTCAGTGAACTGGACTCAACACCCCCTATTCACCGCACAAGAATATATCTGACTAGTAAGAATCTTCAAACCTATGTATTGATATCTCTCTGTAAGTGAGTCAAGGGGGTGTAAAGCGGCATAAACACAGCCGTGAAAAGCAGCTAAACCCCAATATAAAAATAAATTACTTTTCAAAACCCGTGAAACAAAGACAGTGAAAGAGAGAGAAATTCTTACAAAATTCGTTCAGGGGCTGTGATGCAACCTGGATTGACCATATCTAGACCCACAGCTGATTGAGACATAAGGGTGGACACTCTTGGGGCTGAGAGGTTCGGTGAGGTTGGGTGAGCCAACGCAGACCCTTTCAAGTAATACTGCATGGTACCCATCCCATGGGTCCCAAATCTCCAGGTTCAAGGGCATCTTCCTATGTTGAAAACAGGCATGAGAAACCCAGAAGATGGTACACCGTGTGATCGGGAAAGGTTTCTAAAACGCACCTCATTTCTCATCTCCTTTGCTCGGGTTCGCCATTCCAGCCGATTTACTAGCCATCTCCCTCCTTGGAGAATCAGCACCTTTAACCTCCTGTTCCGTACAGGTTGCAATTTGTCCTGAGGATGAACGGGAAGAGGGGGAACCAATGAGAGACTAGCTCTAGGTGTTGGGACAGGCACAGGTCACTCTATTTTCCCATCAGGAAGAAGAATTAAGCACAAGCTCAGCCTGCCCCCCAGAACCAGAAGAGGGCCTGAAGCAATCCTGCGCTTTTGCGGCCAGCTCCCAAAAAAGCGAGTTGAAAAATGGAGCTCAGGGGCACTGCAATTCACAAACCTGCAGAGTTTTAAATGATACCTCTCGTCCACAAATATATTAAGGGAAGGCAACGAAGAGGCTTTGAAAGCAAGGCAGAATTGCAGGAAACAGATTTCAGGAGGTAGATTCGAATCGCCTTGAAAGCACATGAAAAGCGGCAAAACGTGGACAATGATGCCCTTGGCCAAAAAGGGCGTATGCGTTTTTTCCTGAATATATTCAGGAAAAAACGCATACGCCCTTTTTGGCCAACCAAGGAACCTGGAAAGGCCAATCAGCGCTCCAAAGAAGTCTCGCTTCCCAGCGGGCAAAAGGGCCATGCGGAAAAAAGTGTCCAAACCAGAAATGCAGGACCGGCCATGGAGAAATGGGAGCCTTGCTACGCTGATGGGTGGGATGTAAATTGCCAACAGCCACTCTGGAGAAGTGTACGGTGTGTTTTGAAACATCTAAAAAACACAGCTTGGAGAGCATAGGGCACTTCCACTCATGGGCGTATAAATTGGGAAAACTAAAAATCAGCAAGACACAGGCACCCCAAAGTTTAGGGCTGCTCTGTTGACAAGAACCCCCACTTCATTACACCTTAAATATCCTAGGAAAGCGAAAAATGAATAAAGAAGTTGTGGTCCTCATGTACAATGGAATATCACTCAGCCAGGAAATCCACGTCATAAGGCTAGTAGCAGCACGATGAGTGGATTTAGGTACGACGATTCTAAGTGAAATAAGTCACACAGAGAAAGACACTTATCATAAGATATCACTTAGAGAGGGAATGTAAAAACCGCTACACTTGAACTGAATTACAAAACAGAACAGAGTCACACGTTCAGAGAACACACTATGGCTGCTGAACGGGAAAGGTGAGGTGGGGTGATGCATAAAACAAGGGTTTCAAATTAGCTCAGATACCGTTCCATAAACCCAATATGTAAGAGACAAGACCTATTCCTTTTTCAGTGAACTGGACTCAACACCCCCTATTCACCGCACAAGAATATATCTGACTAGTAAGAATCTTCAAACCTATGTATTGATATCTCTCTGTAAGTGAGTCAAGGGGGTGTAAAGCGGCATAAACACAGCCGTGAAAAGCAGCTAAACCCCATTATAAAAATGAATTACTTTTCAAAACCCGTGAAACAAAGGCAGTGAAAGAGAGAGAAATTCTTACAAAATTCGTTCAGGGGCTGTGATGCAACCTGGATTGACCATATCTAGACCCACAGCTGATTGAGACATAAGGGTGGACACTCTTGGGGCTGAGAGGTTCGGTGAGGTTGGGTGAGCCAACGCAGACCCTTTTAAGTAATACTG
The DNA here is from genome assembly GCF_949987535.1 of Balaenoptera acutorostrata. Classification (NCBI taxonomy): domain Eukaryota; kingdom Metazoa; phylum Chordata; class Mammalia; order Artiodactyla; family Balaenopteridae; genus Balaenoptera; species Balaenoptera acutorostrata. Next base: position 130,386 of record NW_026646138.1, read on the forward strand.
CATGGTACCCATCCCATGGGTCCCAAATCTCCAGGTTCAAGGGCATCTTCCTACGTCGAAAACAGGCATGAGAAACCCAGAAGATGGTACACCGTGTGATCGGGAAAGGTTTCTAAAACGCACCTCATTTCTCATCTCCTTTGCTCGGGTTCGCCATTCCAGCCGATTTACTAGCCATCTCCCTCCTTAGAGAATCAGCACCTTTAACCTCCTGTTCCGTACAGGTTGCAATTTGTCCTGAGGATGAACGGGAAGAGGGGGAACCAATGAGAGACTAGCTCTAGGTGTTGGGACAGGCACAGGTCACTCTATTTTCCCATCAGGAAGAAGAATTAAGCACAAGCTCAGCCTGCCCCCCAGAACCAGAAGAGGGCCTGAAGCAATCCTGCGCTTTTGCGGCCAGCTCCCAAAAAAGCGAGTTGAAAAATGGAGCTCAGGGGCACTGCAATTCACAAACCTGCAGAGTTTTAAATGATACCTCTCGTCCACAAATATATTAAGGGAAGGCAACGAAGAGGCTTTGAAAGCAAGGCAGAATTGCAGGAAACAGATTTCAGGAGGTAGATTCGAATCGCCTTGAAAGCACATGAAAAGCGGCAAAACGTGGACAATGATGCCCTTGGCCAAAAAGGGCGTATGCGTTTTTTCCTGAATATATTCAGGAAAAAACGCATACGCCCTTTTTGGCCAACCAAGCAACCTGGAAAGGCCAATCAGCGCTCCAAAGAAGTCTCGCTTCCCAGCGGGCAAAAGGGCCATGCGGAAAAAAGTGTCCAAACCAGAAATGCAGGACCGGCCATGGAGAAATGGGAGCCTTGCTACGCTGATGGGTGGGATGTAAATTGCCAACAGCCACTCTGGAGAAGTGTACGGTGTGTTCTGAAACATCTAAAAAACACAGCTTGGAGAGCATAGGGCACTTCCACTCATGGGCGTATAAATTGGGAAAACTAAAAATCAGCAAGACACAGGCACCCCAAAGTTTAGGGCTGCTCTGTTGACAAGAACCCCCACTTCATTACACCTTAAATATCCTAGGAAAGCGAAAAATGAATAAAGAAGTTGTGGTCCTCATGTACAATGGAATATCACTCAGCCAGGAAATCCACGTCATAAGGCTAGTAGCAGCACGATGAGTGGATTTAGGTACGACGATTCTAAGTGAAATAAGTCACACAGAGAAAGACACTTATCATAAGATATCACTTAGAGAGGGAATGTAAAAACCGCTACACTTGAACTGAATTACAAAACAGAACAGAGTCACACGTTCAGAAAACACACTATGGCTGCTGAACGGGAAAGGTGAGGTGGGGTGATGCATAAAACAAGGGTTTCAAATTAGCTCAGATACCGTTCCATAAACCCAATATGTAACAGACAAGACCTATTCCTTTTTCAGTGAACTGGACTCAACACCCCCTATTCACCGCACAAGAATATATCTGACTAGTAAGAATCTTCAAACCTATGTATTGATATCTCTCTGTAAGTGAGTCAAGGGGGTGTAAAGCGGCATAAACACAGCCGTGAAAAGCAGCTAAACCCCATTATAAAAATAAATTACTTTTCAAAACCCGTGAAACAAAGGCAGTGAAAGAGAGAGAAATTCTTACAAAATTCGTTCAGGGGCTGTGATGCAACCTGGATTGACCATATCTAGACCCACAGCTGATTGAGACATAAGGGTGGACACTCTTGGGGCTGAGAGGTTTGGTGAGGTTGGGTGAGCCAACGTAGACCCTTTCAAGTAATACTGCATGGTACCCATCCCATGGGTCCCAAATCTCCAGGTTCAAGGGCATCTTCCTACGTCGAAAACAGGCATGAGAAACCCAGAAGATGGTACACCGTGTGATCGGGAAAGGTTTCTAAAACGCACCTCATTTCTCATCTCCTTTGCTCGGGTTCGCCATTCCAACCGATTTACTAGCCATCTCCCTCCTTGGAGAATCAGCACCTTTAACCTCCTGTTCCGTACAGGTTGCAATTTGTCCTGAGGATGAACGGGAAGAGGGGAACCAATGAGAGACTAGCTCTAGGTGTTGGGACAGGCACAGGTCACTCTATTTTCCCATCAGGAAGAAGAATTAAGCACAAGCTCAGCCTGCCCCCCAGAACCAGAAGAGGGCCTGAAGCAATCCTGCGCTTTTGCGGCCAGCTCCCAAAAAAGCGAGTTGAAAAATGGAGCTCAGGGGCACTGCAATTCACAAACCTGCAGAGTTTTAAATGATACCTCTCGTCCACAAATATATTAAGGGAAGGCAACGAAGAGGCTTTGAAAGCAAGGCAGAATTGCAGGAAACAGATTTCAGGAGGTAGATTCGAATCGCCTTGAAAGCACATGAAAAGCGGCAAAACGTGGACAATGATGCCCTTGGCCAAAAAGGGCGTATGCGTTTTTTCCTGAATATATTCAGGAAAAAACGCATACGCCCTTTTTGGCCAACCAAGCAACCTGGAAAGGCCAATCAGCGCTCCAAAGAAGTCTCGCTTCCCAGCGGGCAAAAGGGCCATGCGGAAAAAAGTGTCCAAACCAGAAATGCAGGACCGGCCATGGAGAAATGGGAGCCTTGCTACGCTGATGGGTGGGATGTAAATTGCCAACAGCCACTCTGGAGAAGTGTACGGTGTGTTCTGAAACATCTAAAAAACACAGCTTGGAGAGCATAGGGCACTTCCACTCATGGGCGTATAAATTGGGAAAACTAAAAATCAGCAAGACACAGGCACCCCAAAGTTTAGGGCTGCTCTGTTGACAAGAACCCCCACTTCATTACACCTTAAATATCCTAGGAAAGCGAAAAATGAATAAAGAAGTTGTGGTCCTCATGTACAATGGAATATCACTCAGCCAGGAAATCCACGTCATAAGGCTAGTAGCAGCACGATGAGTGGATTTAGGTACGACGATTCTAAGTGAAATAAGTCACACAGAGAAAGACACTTATCATAAGATATCACTTAGAGAGGGAATGTAAAAACCGCTACACTTGAACTGAATTACAAAACAGAACAGAGTCACACGTTCAGAAAACACACTATGGCTGCTGAACGGGAAAGGTGAGGTGGGGTGATGCATAAAACAAGGGTTTCAAATTAGCTCAGATACCGTTCCATAAACCCAATATGTAAGAGACAAGACCTATTCCTTTTTCAGTGAACTGGACTCAACACCCCCTATTCACCGCACAAGAATATATCTGACTAGTAAGAATCTTCAAACCTATGTATTGATATCTCTCTGTAAGTGAGTCAAGGGGGTGTAAAGCGGCATAAACACAGCCGTGAAAAGCAGCTAAACCCCATTATAAAAATAAATTACTTTTCAAAACCCGTGAAACAAAGACAGTGAAAGAGAGAGAAATTCTTACAAAATTCGTTCAGGGGCCGTGATGCAACCTGGATTGACCATATCTAGACCCACAGCTGATTGAGACATAAGGGTGGACACTCTTGGGGCTGAGAGGTTCGGTGAGGTTGGGTGAGCCAACGCAGACCCTTTCAAGTAATACTGCATGGTACCCATCCCATGGGTCCCAAATCTCCAGGTTCAAGGGCATCTTCCTACGTCGAAAACAGGCATGAGAAACCCAGAAGATGGTACACCGTGTGATCGGGAAAGGTTTCTAAAACGCACCTCATTTCTCATCTCCTTTGCTCGGGTTCGCCATTCCAGCCGATTTACTAGCCATCTCCCTCCTTGGAGAATCAGTACCTTTAACCTCCTGTTCCGTACAGGTTGCAATTTGTCCTGAGGATGAACGGGAAGAGGGGGAACCAATGAGAGACTAGCTCTAGGTGTTGGGACAGGCACAGGTCACTCTATTTTCCCATCAGGAAGAAGAATTAAGCACAAGCTCAGCCTGCCCCCCAGAACGAGAAGAGGGCCTGAAGCAATCCTGCGCTTTTGCGGCCAGCTCCCAAAAAATCGAGTTGAAAAATGGAGCTCAGGGGCACTGCAATTCACAAACCTGCAGAGTTTTAAATGATACCTCTCGTCCACAAATATATTAAGGGAAGGCAACGAAGAGGCTTTGAAAGCAAGGCAGAATTGCAGGAAACAGATTTCAGGAGGTAGATTCGAATCGCCTTGAAAGCACATGAAAAGCGGCAAAACGTGGACAATGATGCCCTTGGCCAAAAAGGGCGTATGCGTTTTTTCCTGAATATATTCAGGAAAAAACGCATACGCCCTTTTTGGCCAACCAAGCAACCTGGAAAGGCCAATCAGCGCTCCAAAGAAGTCTCGCTTCCCAGCGGGCAAAAGGGCCATGCGGAAAAAAGTGTCCAAACCAGAAATGCAGGACCGGCCATGGAGAAATGGGAGCCTTGCTACGCTGATGGGTGGGATGTAAATTGCCAACAGCCACTCTGGAGAAGTGTACGGTGTGTTCTGAAACATCTAAAAAACACAGCTTGGAGAGCATAGGGCACTTCCACTCATGGGCGTATAAATTGGGAAAACTAAAAATCAGCAAGTCACAGGCACCCCAAAGTTTAGGGCTGCTCTGTTGACAAGAACCCCCACTTCATTACACCTTAAATATCCTAGGAAAGCGAAAAATGAATAAAGAAGTTGTGGTCCTCATGTACAATGGAATATCACTCAGCCAGGAAATCCACGTCATAAGGCTAGTAGCAGCACGATGAGTGGATTTAGGTACGACGATTCTAAGTGAAATAAGTCACACAGAGAAAGACACTTATCATAAGATATCACTTAGAGAGAGAATGTAAAAACCGCTACACTTGAACTGAATTACAAAACAGAACAGAGTCACACGTTCAGAAAACACACTATGGCTGCTGAACGGGAAAGGTGAGGTGGGGTGATGCATAAAACAAGGGTTTCAAATTAGCTCAGATACCGTTCCATAAACCCAATATGTAAGAGACAAGACCTATTCCTTTTTCAGTGAACTGGACTCAACACCCCCTATTCACCGCACAAGAATATATCTGACTAGTAAGAATCTTCAAACCTATGTATTGATATCTCTCTGTAAGTGAGTCAAGGGGGTGTAAAGCGGCATAAACACAGCCGTGAAAAGCAGCTAAACCCCATTATAAAAATAAATTACTTTTCAAAACCCGTGAAACAAAGGCAGTGAAAGAGAGAGAAATTCTTACAAAATTCGTTCAGGGGCTGTGATGCAACCTGGATTGACCATATCTAGACCCACAGCTGATTGAGACATAAGGGTGGACACTCTTGGGGCTGAGAGGTTCGGTGAGGTTGGGTGAGCCAACGTAGACCCTTTCAAGTAATACTGCATGGTACCCATCCCATGGGTCCCAAATCTCCAGGTTCAAGGGCATCTTCCTACGTCGAAAACAGGCATGAGAAACCCAGAAGATGGTACACCGTGTGATCGGGAAAGGTTTCTAAAACGCACCTCATTTCTCATCTCCTTTGCTCGGGTTCGCCATTCCAACCGATTTACTAGCCATCTCCCTCCTTGGAGAATCAGCACCTTTAACCTCCTGTTCCGTACAGGTTGCAATTTGTCCTGAGGATGAACGGGAAGCGGGGGAACCAATGAGAGACTAGCTCTAGGTGTTGGGACAGGCACAGGTCACTCTATTTTCCCATCAGGAAGAAGAATTAAGCACAAGCTCAGCCTGCCCCCCAGAACCAGAAGAGGGCCTGAAGCAATCCTGCGCTTTTGCGGCCAGCTCCCAAAAAAGCGAGTTGAAAAATGGAGCTCAGGGGCACTGCAATTCACAAACCTGCAGAGTTTTAAATGATACCTCTCGTCCACAAATATATTAAGGGAAGGCAACGAAGAGGCTTTGAAAGCAAGGCAGAATTGCAGGAAACAGATTTCAGGAGGTAGATTCGAATCGCCTTGAAAGCACATGAAAAGCGGCAAAACGTGGACAATGATGCCCTTGGCCAAAAAGGGCGTATGCGTTTTTTCCTGAATATATTCAGGAAAAAACGCATACGCCCTTTTTGGCCAACCAAGCAACCTGGAAAGGCCAATCAGCGCTCCAAAGAAGTCTCGCTTCCCAGCGGGCAAAAGGGCCATGCGGAAAAAAGTGTCCAAACCAGAAATGCAGGACCGGCCATGGAGAAATGGGAGCCTTGCTACGCTGATGGGTGGGATGTAAATTGCCAACAGCCACTCTGGAGAAGTGTACGGTGTGTTCTGAAACATCTAAAAAACACAGCTTGGAGAGCATAGGGCACTTCCACTCATGGGCGTATAAATTGGGAAAACTAAAAATCAGCAAGACACAGGCACCCCAAAGTTTAGGGCTGCTCTGTTGACAAGAACCCCCACTTCATTACACCTTAAATATCCTAGGAAAGCGAAAAATGAATAAAGAAGTTGTGGTCCTCATGTACAATGGAATATCACTCAGCCAGGAAATCCACGTCATAAGGCTAGTAGCAGCACGATGAGTGGATTTAGGTACGACGATTCTAAGTGAAATAAGTCACACAGAGAAAGACACTTATCATAAGATATCACTTAGAGAGGGAATGTAAAAACCGCTACACTTGAACTGAATTACAAAACAGAACAGAGTCACACGTTCAGAAAACACACTATGGCTGCTGAACGGGAAAGGTGAGGTGGGGTGATGCATAAAACAAGGGTTTCAAATTAGCTCAGATACCGTTCCATAAACCCAATATGTAAGAGACAAGACCTATTCCTTTTTCAGTGAACTGGACTCAACACCCCCTATTCACCGCACAAGAATATATCTGACTAGTAAGAATCTTCAAACCTATGTATTGATATCTCTCTGTAAGTGAGTCAAGGGGGTGTAAAGCGGCATAAACACAGCCGTGAAAAGCAGCTAAACCCCATTATAAAAATAAATTACTTTTCAAAACCCGTGAAACAAAGACAGTGAAAGAGAGAGAAATTCTTACAAAATTCGTTCAGGGGCCGTGATGCAACCTGGATTGACCATATCTAGACCCACAGCTGATTGAGACATAAGGGTGGACACTCTTGGGGCTGAGAGGTTCGCTGAGGTTGGGTGAGCCAACGCAGACCCTTTCAAGTAATACTGCATGGTACCCATCCCATGGGTCCCAAATCTCCAGGTTCAAGGGCATCTTCCTACGTCGAAAACAGGCATGAGAAACCCAGAAGATGGTACACCGTGTGATCGGGAAAGGTTTCTAAAACGCACCTCATTTCTCATCTCCTTTGCTCGGGTTCGCCATTCCAGCCGATTTACTAGCCATCTCCCTCCTTGGAGAATCAGTACCTTTAACCTCCTGTTCCGTACAGGTTGCAATTTGTCCTGAGGATGAACGGGAAGAGGGGGAACCAATGAGAGACTAGCTCTAGGTGTTGGGACAGGCACAGGTCACTCTATTTTCCCATCAGGAAGAAGAATTAAGCACAAGCTCAGCCTGCCCCCCAGAACGAGAAGAGGGCCTGAAGCAATCCTGCGCTTTTGCGGCCAGCTCCCAAAAAATCGAGTTGAAAAATGGAGCTCAGGGGCACTGCAATTCACAAACCTGCAGAGTTTTAAATGATACCTCTCGTCCACAAATATATTAAGGGAAGGCAACGAAGAGGCTTTGAAAGCAAGGCAGAATTGCAGGAAACAGATGTCAGGAGGTAGATTCGAATCGCCTTGAAAGCACATGAAAAGCGGCAAAACGTGGACAATGATGCCCTTGGCCAAAAAGGGCGTATGCGTTTTTTCCTGAATATATTCAGGAAAAAACGCATACGCCCTTTTTGGCCAACCAAGCAACCTGGAAAGGCCAATCAGCGCTCCAAAGAAGTCTCGCTTCCCAGCGGGCAAAAGGGCCATGCGGAAAAAAGTGTCCAAACCAGAAATGCAGGACCGGCCATGGAGAAATGGGAGCCTTGCTACGCTGATGGGTGGGATGTAAATTGCCAACAGCCACTCTGGAGAAGTGTACGGTGTGTTCTGAAACATCTAAAAAACACAGCTTGGAGAGCATAGGGCACTTCCACTCATGGGCGTATAAATTGGGAAAACTAAAAATCAGCAAGACACAGGCACCCCAAAGTTTAGGGCTGCTCTGTTGACAAGAACCCCCACTTCATTACACCTTAAATATCCTAGGAAAGCGAAAAATGAATAAAGAAGTTGTGGTCCTCATGTACAATGGAATATCACTCAGCCAGGAAATCCACGTCATAAGGCTAGTAGCAGCACGATGAGTGGATTTAGGTACGACGATTCTAAGTGAAATAAGTCACACAGAGAAAGACACTTATCATAAGATATCACTTAGAGAGAGAATGTAAAAACCGCTACACTTGAACTGAATTACAAAACAGAACAGAGTCACACGTTCAGAAAACACACTATGGCTGCTGAACGGGAAAGGTGAGGTGGGGTGATGCATAAAACAAGGGTTTCAAATTAGCTCAGATACCGTTCCATAAACCCAATATGTAAGAGACAAGACCTATTCCTTTTTCAGTGAACTGGACTCAACACCCCCTATTCACCGCACAAGAATATATCTGACTAGTAAGAATCTTCAAACCTATGTATTGATATCTCTCTGTAAGTGAGTCAAGGGGGTGTAAAGCGGCATAAACACAGCCGTGAAAAGCAGCTAAACCCCATTATAAAAATAAATTACTTTTCAAAACCCGTGAAACAAAGGCAGTGAAAGAGAGAGAAATTCTTACAAAATTCGTTCAGGGGCTGTGATGCAACCTGGATTGACCATATCTAGACCCACAGCTGATTGAGACATAAGGGTGGACACTCTTGGGGCTGAGAGGTTCGGTGAGGTTGGGTGAGCCAACGTAGACCCTTTCAAGTAATACTGCATGGTACCCATCCCATGGGTCCCAAATCTCCAGGTTCAAGGGCATCTTCCTACGTCGAAAACAGGCATGAGAAACCCAGAAGATGGTACACCGTGTGATCGGGAAAGGTTTCTAAAACGCACCTCATTTCTCATCTCCTTTGCTCGGGTTCGCCATTCCAACCGATTTACTAGCCATCTCCCTCCTTGGAGAATCAGCACCTTTAACCTCCTGTTCCGTACAGGTTGCAATTTGTCCTGAGGATGAACGGGAAGAGGGGGAACCAATGAGAGACTAGCTCTAGGTGTTGGGACAGGCACAGGTCACTCTATTTTCCCATCAGGAAGAAGAATTAAGCACAAGCTCAGCCTGCCCCCCAGAACGAGAAGAGGGCCTGAAGCAATCCTGCGCTTTTGCGGCCAGCTCCCAAAAAAGCGAGTTGAAAAATGGAGCTCAGGGACACTGCAATTCACAAACCTGCAGTGTTTTAAATGATACCTCTCGTCCACAAATATATTAAGGGAAGGCAACGAAGAGGCTTTGAAAGCAAGGCAGAATTGCAGGAAACAGATTTCAGGAGGTAGATTCTAATCGCCTTGAAAGCACATGAAAAGCGGCAAAACGTGGACAATGATGCCCTTGGCCAAAAAGGGCGTATGCGTTTTTTCCTGAATATATTCAGGAAAAAACGCATACGCCCTTTTTGGCCAACCAAGCAACCTGGAAAGGCCAATCAGCGCTCCAAAGAAGTCTCGCTTCCCAGCGGGCAAAAGGGCCATGCGGAAAAAAGTGTCCAAACCAGAAATGCAGGACCGGCCATGGAGAAATGGGAGCCTTGCTACGCTGATGGGTGGGATGTAAATTGCCAACAGCCACTCTGGAGAAGTGTACGGTGTGTTCTGAAACATCTAAAAAACACAGCTTGGAGAGCATAGGGCACTTCCACTCATGGGCGTATAAATTGGGAAAACTAAAAATCAGCAAGACACAGGCACCCCAAAGTTTAGGGCTGCTCTGTTGACAAGAACCCCCACTTCATTACACCTTAAATATCCTAGGAAAGCGAAAAATGAATAAAGAAGTTGTGGTCCTCATGTACAATGGAATATCACTCAGCCAGGAAATCCACGTCATAAGGCTAGTAGCAGCACGATGAGTGGATTTAGGTACGACGATTCTAAGTGAAATAAGTCACACAGAGAAAGACACTTATCATAAGATATCACTTAGAGAGGGAATGTAAAAACCGCTACACTTGAACTGAATTACAAAACAGAACAGAGTCACACGTTCAGAAAACACACTATGGCTGCTGAACGGGAAAGGTGAGGTGGGGTGATGCATAAAACAAGGGTTTCAAATTAGCTCAGATACCGTTCCATAAACCCAATATGTAAGAGACAAGACCTATTCCTTTTTCAGTGAACTGGACTCAACACCCCCTATTCACCGCACAAGAATATATCTGACTAGTAAGAATCTTCAAACCTATGTATTGATATCTCTCTGTAAGTGAGTCAAGGGGGTGTAAAGCGGCATAAACACAGCCGTGAAAAGCAGCTAAACCCCATTATAAAAATAAATTACTTTTCAAAACCCGTGAAACAAAGGCAGTGAAAGAGAGAGAAATTCTTACAAAATTCGTTCAGGGGCTGTGATGCAACCTGGATTGACCATATCTAGACCCACAGCTGATTGAGACATAAGGGTGGACACTCTTGGGGCTGAGAGGTTCGGTGAGGTTGGGTGAGCCAACGTAGACCCTTTCAAGTAATACTGCATGGTACCCATCCCATGGGTCCCAAATCTCCAGGTTCAAGGGCATCTTCCTACGTCGAAAACAGGCATGAGAAACCCAGAAGATGGTACACCGTGTGATCGGGAAAGGTTTCTAAAACGCACCTCATTTCTCATCTCCTTTGCTCGGGTTCGCCATTCCAACCGATTTACTAGCCATCTCCCTCCTTGGAGAATCAGCACCTTTAACCTCCTGTTCCGTACAGGTTGCAATTTGTCCTGAGGATGAACGGGAAGAGGGGGAACCAATGAGAGACTAGCTCTAGGTGTTGGGACAGGCACAGGTCACTCTATTTTCCCATCAGGAAGAAGAATTAAGCACAAGCTCAGCCTGCCCCCCAGAACGAGAAGAGGGCCTGAAGCAATCCTGCGCTTTTGCGGCCAGCTCCCAAAAAAGCGAGTTGAAAAATGGAGCTCAGGGGCACTGCAATTCACAAACCTGCAGAGTTTTAAATGATACCTCTCGTCCACAAATATATTAAGGGAAGGCAACGAAGAGGCTTTGAAAGCAAGGCAGAATTGCAGGAAACAGATTTCAGGAGGTAGATTCGAATCGCCTTGAAAGCACATGAAAAGCGGCAAAACGTGGACAATGATGCCCTTGGCCAAAAAGGGCGTATGCGTTTTTTCCTGAATATATTCAGGAAAAAACGCATACGCCCTTTTTGGCCAACCAAGCAACCTGGAAAGGCCAATCAGCGCTCCAAAGAAGTCTCGCTTCCCAGCGGGCAAAAGGGCCATGCGGAAAAAAGTGTCCAAACCAGAAATGCAGGACCGGCCATGGAGAAATGGGAGCCTTGCTACGCTGATGGGTGGGATGTAAATTGCCAACAGCCACTCTGGAGAAGTGTACGGTGTGTTCTGAAACATCTAAAAAACACAGCTTGGAGAGCATAGGGCACTTCCACTCATGGGCGTATAAATTGGGAAAACTAAAAATCAGCAAGACACAGGCACCCCAAAGTTTAGGGCTGCTCTGTTGACAAGAACCCCCACTTCATTACACCTTAAATATCCTAGGAAAGCGAAAAATGAATAAAGAAGTTGTGGTCCTCATGTACAATGGAATATCACTCAGCCAGGAAATCCACGTCATAAGGCTAGTAGCAGCACGATGAGTGGATTTAGGTACGACGATTCTAAGTGAAATAAGTCACACAGAGAAAGACACTTATCATAAGATATCACTTAGAGAGGGAATGTAAAAACCGCTACACTTGAACTGAATTACAAAACAGAACAGAGTCACACGTTCAGAAAACACACTATGGCTGCTGAACGGGAAAGGTGAGGTGGGGTGATGCATAAAACAAGGGTTTCAAATTAGCTCAGATACCGTTCCATAAACCCAATATGTAAGAGACAAGACCTATTCCTTTTTCAGTGAACTGGACTCAACACCCCCTATTCACCGCACAAGAATATATCTGACTAGTAAGAATCTTCAAACCTATGTATTGATATCTCTCTGTAAGTGAGTCAAGGGGGTGTAAAGCGGCATAAACACAGCCGTGAAAAGCAGCTAAACCCCATTATAAAAATAAATTACTTTTCAAAACCCGTGAAACAAAGACAGTGAAAGAGAGAGAAATTCTTACAAAATTCGTTCAGGGGCCGTGATGCAACCTGGATTGACCATATCTAGACCCACAGCTGATTGAGACATAAGGGTGGACACTCTTGGGGCTGAGAGGTTCGCTGAGGTTGGGTGAGCCAACGCAGACCCTTTCAAGTAATACTGCATGGTACCCATCCCATGGGTCCCAAATCTCCAGGTTCAAGGGCATCTTCCTACGTCGAAAACAGGCATGAGAAACCCAGAAGATGGTACACCGTGTGATCGGGAAAGGTTTCTAAAACGCACCTCATTTCTCATCTCCTTTGCTCGGGTTCGCCATTCCAGCCGATTTACTAGCCATCTCCCTCCTTGGAGAATCAGTACCTTTAACCTCCTGTTCCGTACAGGTTGCAATTTGTCCTGAGGATGAACGGGAAGAGGGGGAACCAATGAGAGACTAGCTCTAGGTGTTGGGACAGGCACAGGTCACTCTATTTTCCCATCAGGAAGAAGAATTAAGCACAAGCTCAGCCTGCCCCCCAGAACGAGAAGAGGGCCTGAAGCAATCCTGCGCTTTTGCGGCCAGCTCCCAAAAAATCGAGTTGAAAAATGGAGCTCAGGGGCACTGCAATTCACAAACCTGCAGAGTTTTAAATGATACCTCTCGTCCACAAATATATTAAGGGAAGGCAACGAAGAGGCTTTGAAAGCAAGGCAGAATTGCAGGAAACAGATGTCAGGAGGTAGATTCGAATCGCCTTGAAAGCACATGAAAAGCGGCAAAACGTGGACAATGATGCCCTTGGCCAAAAAGGGCGTATGCGTTTTTTCCTGAATATATTCAGGAAAAAACGCATACGCCCTTTTTGGCCAACCAAGCAACCTGGAAAGGCCAATCAGCGCTCCAAAGAAGTCTCGCTTCCCAGCGGGCAAAAGGGCCATGCGGAAAAAAGTGTCCAAACCAGAAATGCAGGACCGGCCATGGAGAAATGGGAGCCTTGCTACGCTGATGGGTGGGATGTAAATTGCCAACAGCCACTCTGGAGAAGTGTACGGTGTGTTCTGAAACATCTAAAAAACACAGCTTGGAGAGCATAGGGCACTTCCACTCATGGGCGTATAAATTGGGAAAACTAAAAATCAGCAAGACACAGGCACCCCAAAGTTTAGGGCTGCTCTGTTGACAAGAACCTCCACTTCATTACACCTTAAATATCCTAGGAAAGCGAAAAATGAATAAAGAAGTTGTGGTCCTCATGTACAATGGAATATCACTCAGCCAGGAAATCCACGTCATAAGGCTAGTAGCAGCACGATGAGTGGATTTAGGTACGACGATTCTAAGTGAAATAAGTCACACAGAGAAAGACACTTATCATAAGATATCACTTAGAGAGAGAATGTAAAAACCGCTACACTTGAACTGAATTACAAAACAGAACAGAGTCACACGTTCAGAAAACACACTATGGCTGCTGAACGGGAAAGGTGAGGTGGGGTGATGCATAAAACAAGGGTTTCAAATTAGCTCAGATACCGTTCCATAAACCCAATATGTAAGAGACAAGACCTATTCCTTTTTCAGTGAACTGGACTCAACACCCCCTATTCACCGCACAAGAATATATCTGACTAGTAAGAATCTTCAAACCTATGTATTGATATCTCTCTGTAAGTGAGTCAAGGGGGTGTAAAGCGGCATAAACACAGCCGTGAAAAGCAGCTAAACCCCATTATAAAAATAAATTACTTTTCAAAACCCGTGAAACAAAGGCAGTGAAAGAGAGAGAAATTCTTACAAAATTCGTTCAGGGGCTGTGATGCAACCTGGATTGACCATATCTAGACCCACAGCTGATTGAGACATAAGGGTGGACACTCTTGGGGCTGAGAGGTTCGGTGAGGTTGGGTGAGCCAACGTAGACCCTTTCAAGTAATACTGCATGGTACCCATCCCATGGGTCCCAAATCTCCAGGTTCAAGGGCATCTTCCTACGTCGAAAACAGGCATGAGAAACCCAGAAGATGGTACACCGTGTGATCGGGAAAGGTTTCTAAAACGCACCTCATTTCTCATCTCCTTTGCTCGGGTTCGCCATTCCAACCGATTTACTAGCCATCTCCCTCCTTGGAGAATCAGCACCTTTAACCTCCTGTTCCGTACAGGTTGCAATTTGTCCTGAGGATGAACGGGAAGAGGGGGAACCAATGAGAGACTAGCTCTAGGTGTTGGGACAGGCACAGGTCACTCTATTTTCCCATCAGGAAGAAGAATTAAGCACAAGCTCAGCCTGCCCCCCAGAACGAGAAGAGGGCCTGAAGCAATCCTGCGCTTTTGCGGCCAGCTCCCAAAAAAGCGAGTTGAAAAATGGAGCTCAGGGACACTGCAATTCACAAACCTGCAGAGTTTTAAATGATACCTCTCGTCCACAAATATATTAAGGGAAGGCAACGAAGAGGCTTTGAAAGCAAGGCAGAATTGCAGGAAACAGATTTCAGGAGGTAGATTCGAATCGCCTTGAAAGCACATGAAAAGCGGCAAAACGTGGACAATGATGCCCTTGGCCAAAAAGGGCGTATGCGTTTTTTCCTGAATATATTCAGGAAAAAACGCATACGCCCTTTTTGGCCAACCAAGCAACCTGGAAAGGCCAATCAGCGCTCCAAAGAAGTCTCGCTTCCCAGCGGGCAAAAGGGCCATGCGGAAAAAAGTGTCCAAACCAGAAATGCAGGACCGGCCATGGAGAAATGGGAGCCTTGCTACGCTGATGGGTGGGATGTAAATTGCCAACAGCCACTCTGGAGAAGTGTACGGTGTGTTCTGAAACATCTAAAAAACACAGCTTGGAGAGCATAGGGCACTTCCACTCATGGGCGTATAAATTGGGAAAAATAAAAATCAGCAAGACACAGGCACCCCAAAGTTTAGGGCTGCTCTGTTGACAAGAACCCCCACTTCATTACACCTTAAATATCCTAGGAAAGCGAAAAATGAATAAAGAAGTTGTGGTCCTCATGTACAATGGAATATCACTCAGCCAGGAAATCCACGTCATAAGGCTAGTAGCAGCACGATGAGTGGATTTAGGTACGACGATTCTAAGTGAAATAAGTCACACAGAGAAAGACACTTATCATAAGATATCACTTAGAGAGGGAATGTAAAAACCGCTACACTTGAACTGAATTACAAAACAGAACAGAGTCACACGTTCAGAAAACACACTATGGCTGCTGAACGGGAAAGGTGAGGTGGGGTGATGCATAAAACAAGGGTTTCAAATTAGCTCAGATACCGTTCCATAAACCCAATATGTAAGAGACAAGACCTATTCCTTTTTCAGTGAACTGGACTCAACACCCCCTATTCACCGCACAAGAATATATCTGACTAGTAAGAATCTTCAAACCTATGTATTGATATCTCTCTGTAAGTGAGTCAAGGGGGTGTAAAGCGGCATAAACACAGCCGTGAAAAGCAGCTAAACCCCATTATAAAAATAAATTACTTTTCAAAACCCGTGAAACAAAGGCAGTGAAAGAGAGAGAAATTCTTACAAAATTCGTTCAGGGGCTGTGATGCAACCTGGATTGACCATATCTAGACCCACAGCTGATTGAGACATAAGGGTGGACACTCTTGGGGCTGAGAGGTTCGGTGAGGTTGGGTGAGCCAACGTAGACCCTTTCAAGTAATACTGCATGGTACCCATCCCATGGGTCCCAAATCTCCAGGTTCAAGGGCATCTTCCTACGTCGAAAACAGGCATGAGAAACCCAGAAGATGGTACACCGTGTGATCGGGAAAGGTTTCTAAAACGCACCTCATTTCTCATCTCCTTTGCTCGGGTTCGCCATTCCAACCGATTTACTAGCCATCTCCCTCCTTGGAGAATCAGCACCTTTAACCTCCTGTTCCGTACAGGTTGCAATTTGTCCTGAGGATGAACGGGAAGAGGGGGAACCAATGAGAGACTAGCTCTAGGTGTTGGGACAGGCACAGGTCACTCTATTTTCCCATCAGGAAGAAGAATTAAGCACAAGCTCAGCCTGCCCCCCAGAACCAGAAGAGGGCCTGAAGCAATCCTGCGCTTTTGCGGCCAGCTCCCAAAAAAGCGAGTTGAAAAATGGAGCTCAGGGGCACTGCAATTCACAAACCTGCAGAGTTTTAAATGATACCTCTCGTCCACAAATATATTAAGGGAAGGCAACGAAGAGGCTTTGAAAGCAAGGCAGAATTGCAGGAAACAGATTTCAGGAGGTAGATTCGAATCGCCTTGAAAGCACATGAAAAGCGGCAAAACGTGGACAATGATGCCCTTGGCCAAAAAGGGCGTATGCGTTTTTTCCTGAATATATTCAGGAAAAAACGCATACGCCCTTTTTGGCCAACCAAGCAACCTGGAAAGGCCAATCAGCGCTCCAAAGAAGTCTCGCTTCCCAGCGGGCAAAAGGGCCATGCGGAAAAAAGTGTCCAAACCAGAAATGCAGGACCGGCCATGGAGAAATGGGAGCCTTGCTACGCTGATGGGTGGGATGTAAATTGCCAACAGCCACTCTGGAGAAGTGTACGGTGTGTTCTGAAACATCTAAAAAACACAGCTTGGAGAGCATAGGGCACTTCCACTCATGGGCGTATAAATTGGGAAAACTAAAAATCAGCAAGACACAGGCACCCCAAAGTTTAGGGCTGCTCTGTTGACAAGAACCCCCACTTCATTACACCTTAAATATCCTAGGAAAGCGAAAAATGAATAAAGAAATTGTGGTCCTCATGTACAATGGAATATCACTCAGCCAGGAAATCCACGTCATAAGGCTAGTAGCAGCACGATGAGTGGATTTAGGTACGACGATTCTAAGTGAAATAAGTCACACAGAGAAAGACACTTATCATAAGATATCACTTAGAGAGGGAATGTAAAAACCGCTACACTTGAACTGAATTACAAAACAGAACAGAGTCACACGTTCAGAAAACACACTATGGCTGCTGAACGGGAAAGGTGAGGTGGGGTGATGCATAAAACAAGGGTTTCAAATTAGCTCAGATACCGTTCCATAAACCCAATATGTAAGAGACAAGACCTATTCCTTTTTCAGTGAACTGGACTCAACACCCCCTATTCACCGCACAAGAATATATCTGACTAGTAAGAATCTTCAAACCTATGTATTGATATCTCTCTGTAAGTGAGTCAAGGGGGTGTAAAGCGGCATAAACACAGCCGTGAAAAGCAGCTAAACCCCATTATAAAAATAAATTACTTTTCAAAACCCGTGAAACAAAGGCAGTGAAAGAGAGAGAAATTCTTACAAAATTCGTTCAGGGGCTGTGATGCAACCTGGATTGACCATATCTAGACCCACAGCTGATTGAGACATAAGGGTGGACACTCTTGGGGCTGAGAGGTTCGGTGAGGTTGGGTGAGCCAACGTAGACCCTTTCAAGTAATACTGCATGGTACCCATCCCATGGGTCCCAAATCTCCAGGTTCAAGGGCATCTTCCTACGTCGAAAACAGGCATGAGAAACCCAGAAGATGGTACACCGTGTGATCGGGAAAGGTTTCTAAAACGCACCTCATTTCTCATCTCCTTTGCTCGGGTTCGCCATTCCAACCGATTTACTAGCCATCTCCCTCCTTGGAGAATCAGCACCTTTAACCTCCTGTTCCGTACAGGTTGCAATTTGTCCTGAGGATGAACGGGAAGAGG